>NW_016160842.1:1912-51780 GCF_001687245.7 Rhagoletis zephyria | reverse complement strand
GAAACAAGATTAACTATAACTTTTGTTTTCAATTATCCTTCTGGAACATATCAAAAATGTCCTTTAAAAATATTATCCTTCAAGATTTTTAATTTAGAATGAGTTTTGAAGAATCTTAGTTTAATTTAAATCTTATTAATATATATAAGGATACTAAAGGATACAAATTTCAAAGGATATTTTTAAAAATTTCTAATTAATACTGCCACATTTATTCTTTAATCAACCCGAGAGGACATGTCAAACACTCAAACACTTTATTTTGTTTATTTAATATTATGAAATGCATTTTTTTTAAAGGAGGAAAAGAATTTGTTAAAAAAGTTGAATATGAAAATTTAATTAAAAAATGGTCACAAATTATTAGACTAAAAACATAGTTTTGCAGCCTTGTAACAACCCCTTCAAATCCACTATGATTTTTCCATAAATTAATTTTTTCGATGTCCTTGGGAGACATCCTGCCGTACATATGTATCTTTTCTAGTAGAAAAATTTGTGTATCCCCTGAAAACGTGCAATTCTGAACATTTTTTNGATCGTTAGCCTACGGCCATAAAACTTTATATATATGCTATTTAGGCTAAAAAGCACAAATATAGAGGGTATGCATATCAAAATTTGCACACAAGTTTTTTTTCCATATATTCTTGGGACAGTCTAATATACGTATATAGTAAAATTAATNATCTTATTTTGTATGTCCCTTCAGGCTGTTCAACTGTTGTAAATCAGTACGATATGGAAATTACGTTTAGTAAAATTTTGTTTATGTCATACGGAAGTACAACCATTATATCAACCCGAGAGGACATGTCAAAGACTAAAACGATTTATTTTGATTGTTTAATATTATGAAAGGAATTTTTTTAAATGAGGAAAAAAAATTTGTAATACAAGTTGAATTTAATAATTTAATGTTCATCATACGCCCTGTCACACCTATTAAAAAATGTTCTACAATTTCAATCCTTCAGGACATACACAAATTATTCGACTAGAAAACATATCGTTTTGCAGCCTTGTAATACACCGTTAAAAAGCCGCTATACTTTTCGATTAATTAATTTTTACGATGTCCTTGGGAGAAATCCTGTCGTCCTATTAAAAATTTAAAGATGCAGATTTACTAGAAATGCGTTCAAATATGGGAAACATTTCGAATTTATTGCATTTCCAAAGTTTTCATGGACGATTTGGCAGTCTAAGTTCAAGTTATTAACTAAAACTTCAACTAAAAGTCGGCACGGGTGATCGTTAGCCTACGGCCATAAAACTTTATATATATGCTATTTAGGCTAAAAAGCACAAATATAGAGGGTATGCATATCAAAATTTGCACACAAGTTTTTTTTCCATATATTCTTGGGACAGTCTAATATACGTATATAGTAAAATTAATTAAACAATTGTCTAATTAATAAATATATACATTTTCATACAAGGCAGGACCAAACAGTACTAAAAATATGCTGCAGAAACACAACAACGAACAACAGCTTAGCTAAGTAGCAATGACACGCTAAAACAGTAGTGCAATTCATAAAATGTCGCAAAGTGACATTTTTGGCGAAATGGCAACGTTGCGAACAACAAATGCACATTTAAAAAAAAAAAAAAAAATTCGCGCGTAAGTGAAAAAGAAGAGTTTTTACAATTATGTTTCGAAGTAGCCTTAACTGATACACTTTTTCTTGAAGCATTCGAGGACAATAAAATATCATGTTTTTCGCGACTTTGAGTTTGCAATGATTGCCAGCTCAAATATACGGCAATTTTGTCGCAGGAGAGTTTTCATACAGCTGTGTCGCAAGGTGCCAAATTTGTCAACAAATAAGACATTTGCAACAACTTTGCGACGTTTCATGAATCCCACTAATATGTTTGAGATGAAATGACATGGCATGGTACCTTGTTTGAGTTAACATGACATAGCAATGCATGAAATTTTTGAAAATGACATTTGTACAGAAAATGTTGAATTTTGCAGTAGATAACATATCGCCAATAAAAAAATCTCGATATACCAGAAAAAAAATTAAAGATGTATTTTAATTTAACATACCTATGAAGATATTAAATAATCAACATTAATATTATTATTGGAAGGGGGAAATAGTTAAATATCTCGGGCCTGTGTAATAAACACATGGTCAGATGTTTGAGTCACTGTTTTCTACGCGCGTTAGGCGAAGCTTTATCTTCAATTTGTGTGCCTTGGTGTTGTCACATAAATGGGGGAACCTCCGAACAGCAATCGATTTGTATAAAAAGCTTCCAGAATTTTGCCAATTCAACGCCAATCCTTCTTATAATTTATATGTTGCACTCAAGGGTCATGAATGAGACGTAAAGTAAGTCAGCTTAATATACTTTAAGCTAGGAGTTTGGTTTTTAAAACTAATTCACAAATTTAATATCATCATTGTGGTGTTTGTGCTGATATTATTAAGACATTTAGAAAAATTGTCTAGTTAGTTGGAGATCATACGACCAATGCAAGGGTTACACATCTTATTAATTTTGCCAATTTGTAAAACACTAAAAATTTACGATATTTTAATTTTTGTGAAACTCAGGTTACGCTAACGCTAAAATTTATAAATGCGACAATGCAAAGTGTCCACGACCAGCTTGTTTTATTTCTGACGGTTCCAGCAAGGATGATAGCTTCCCCTGTGCCCGTCCGTCCTGTGTGGGCCGTTTCAAGTTGGTGCGTCACGTGAGTTTCGTGGATTGTCCTGGTCACGACATTCTTATGGCTACCATGTTGAACGGTGCTGCTGTAATGGATGCTGCACTACTCTTAATTGCTGGTAAGTTAGGTTGCCAGACTGCTGTATATCTACATTTATTTTACCTAAAGAACAACTACTTTATTATTTTTTTTATTTGTAGGTAACGAATCCTGCCCTCAGCCTCAAACATCTGAGCATTTGGCTGCAATTGAAATTATGAAACTAAAACAGATCCTCATTTTGCAAAATAAAATTGACCTGGTGAAGGAGAGCCAAGCCAAAGAGCAGTATGAAGAGATAACGAAATTCGTGCAGGGTACAGTTGCCGAAGGTGCACCAATTGTACCGATTTCGGCTCAGCTTAAATACAACATTGATGTGAGTTATTATTATTACAAGTACCGAATCTAAGTCAGAACATGTTTTATTTGCAATGCGATTTTTAGGTATTATGTGAATATATCACAAAGAAGATTCCCGTGCCTCAGCGCGATTTCAAAGCACCTCCTCGGCTAATTGTTATACGTTCCTTTGATGTGAATAAGCCAGGTTGTGAAGTCAACGATCTGAAAGGAGGTGTGGCCGGTGGTTCTATCCTTTGTGGTGTATTGAAAGTGGGTCAGGAGATCGAAGTGCGCCCTGGCGTTGTCACGAAGGACAGCGAGGGCAACATAACCTGTCGACCCATTTTTTCGCGCATTGTGTCACTGTATGCCGAACAAAATGAACTGCAGTACGCGGTGCCTGGTGGTTTAATTGGTGTGGGTACGAAAATCGATCCGACACTATGTCGTGCAGATCGTCTCGTTGGCCAGGTGCTGGGTGCTGTTGGCCACTTACCTGACATATATATTGAGCTGGAAATTTCGTATTACCTCTTGCGACGATTATTGGGTGTGCGTACGGACGGCGATAAAAAAGGTGCACGTGTAGAGAAACTACAAAAGAATGAAATATTGCTGGTGAATATTGGATCTTTAAGCACGGGTGGTCGAATTTCCGCCACAAAGGGCGATCTGGCCAAAATTGTGCTCACCACACCGGTTTGTACTGAGAAGGGGGAGAAAATTGCATTAAGTCGTCGTGTGGAAAAACATTGGCGGTGAGTATTTACTCGGCCCTATTACGAATTTCACATCAACAAATATTCCCAAAAATTATAAAGCAAAACAAAAACAATGTTTCCAAATTTGTTTTTGTTTTGAAGGTTAAATTATGGGAACGATTTATTCACATGGAATTGGCGATAGGGCTGACTGTTTAAAAAATTGTTTTAGCTCCTAACTATACTAAGCTATTTTTATTTCTCCAGTTTAATTGGATGGGGCCAGATATTTGGCGGCAAAACTATTCAACCTGTACTGGACAGCAAACCCGCAAGAAATAAAATCGAAAGGTTTACACCACGAGCATTAGTATCAGTTTGAAACTTATTTGTTATAAGCGAACAAAACGCATTTGTCGGTCTTCAATTTTTATATATAAATTATTACCAGCCACAGTTTCCTTCTTTTGTTTTCGCGCAGTAAAACTGAAGACACCACCAATAGAACTTGTTTAAAAAAAGCAACAAATGATGAAATATTTAATTAACAATATAATTAAAGGAATTAGAATTTGTTATTTTAAAAAGGAAATAAAAGGAAATAAATTTTTACACAAAACAAAATGTGGGCATTGTTATGGAACAATTCCCATTTCCTGACGTTATATAAATAATCGATGTCGACACCAAACTTGAATTGTTTAACGTACTCGAAACAACATTGTCTATTTATTCCTGGAAAAATTCAAGTGACGAAATGCTCCGAAATCAAATGAAAATGTATGTATGTAGGTGTTTTAACTATATATCGTCGCTCCTATGCCAGAAACATGAATGTGTAAAAAGAAAATTTTGGGAAATCAAGTTTGATTTTTTTTTTTTTTTACGAGACTTAACTCTGCATTCATGTAATTGACATTGTGAAATACATATCGCTAGCTTAGAAAGAAAAGTTGCTAAGTCCCATTTTAAAAATTTTACAGGAGAGGAAAAAATCTTCCTATAGCCATTTGCTTTAACTATTTCGCAAGACTTTGAATCAAACATTTTGCGCGTTCAAAGCAAAGCAAAGCTCCATAAAAACCAGAAGGATTCGATATTTATTAAAGGATGTCGTATTATTTTGGCCTTATCGGATTTGTGGCGCTTCTTTTCCTTTTATTGCTTATGAAGAGGAAAAAATAAAATAAGTACTTTTATAATTTTCGAAACGATGTATACTCAATTTCCTAGCCTCTTATATCAAAATAGAAGTTTTCATAAAAAGTGGACTTAGCAACTTTTCATTCTAAGCTAGCGATATGTACTTTCCGTGCACGCATGTTATTCAGGGTTTTGGTATAACACAGAACATCCAAAGGTTAATCAGGTCAACCAATAACTAAGAAATCGTAAATTTGCACAATCAATCGTCCGGAATACGGGTGACGATATTATCTACCGCCTGGAAGAATGATGCGTATATTTGTTGAATTTTCGGTAATTGCGATTGAAATTTGAAATCTTGTTTCATAAAGTTTTTATAACGTAAGTGAACTGCCAAACAAAGTTTTGCACAGAAACGCCGATTAATTTGGTTTTAGCTTTCATCTAATTTGCAATCGTCTTTTAACATTTTCCCCCCAAGTTAAGTTCGCATCTGGTTGAGGACGAAATATCTTTAGATTTTTTTTTAGTAAATTTAATAATATACATTAATTAATGTCATCTATGAGATTTTATTTTTAATAAAATGTTTAAAAACTGAAGCATCTTTTTGTTGTTTTCAGATCCAGTTTGATTTGAAGATTTTGCTTTGTGCTGCGATTTCGAACCAATATGGCAGTGTAAGACTCCCTTTCGTATGATCTTTTTAAGCTGCAGAACTAAACGGCCCAGGAACCATTTTCTTAAAGAGCGTATAATTGCACACTTCGATGGCAGCGTGTTCTGCTTTCTCGGAACAGAGAACGTTCTCTGTCTGGCTCTCACGCCCTCAGTTGAACTGTTATTTTCACTCAATTCGTTCTTCAATTCAAATCCCTTAAATTGAGTATATGCATATACAATAAGGTGGTTCTTAAAATACTCCAAAAATTAAAATTTTTTTTAATCTAATCCGCGAATTAGTCAACCAAAATAGCAAAAAATGTATGCAATTTCAAATTCTCTCATTTTTATGTCCAAAATGGCATAGTCCAAAATGGCATAACATATTATTATTTTATATTTTCTTTTCACATTTATTTGAGCAATCTGATTTGCGCCTCTTACTTCTTGAAACAAAGCTCTAAATAGCATAGGTTTTAAGCACAATATCTTTTAATAAAAAAATCAATTTCTTCAACGGAGAAAAAAAAACGTCCGTAACGTAACGTCCCGAATTTTGTAGGAGAAATTGAAAAACGCCGTTTTCGGTGACGAAAAAAAATTCAATATAGTTGATCCAGAATCCCACCATATATATTGGAGTCATTCGGCTTCCATGGCAAACCTGCCCTTGGCGAAAAGAATCTCTGATATATGCATATATGTATAATTCCTTTACTGGGGTAGAAGAGGTAGCGGCAATTTCTGCGTACTTAGCGCTCAATATTAGTATTTTTTGGATTATGACACTATTGGAAGTAAATGAGCGATATGTATTATTTAAAATATTCTTACTTCATAAATTTAGCAACACAAATTAGGTTTTTTGTACTATTAAAATTTTTATTTTTCAGTCGGAAACTAAATATACATACATATGTATGTATGTACATATGTAATGCACACATAAATACTTAGATCGTTATGTATGTTTGACTAAAGCTTCATTTTATCCATTAGTTCGCTTAGAACTGGTGAATTTTTTATTTTTGTTATGTAATAAGCATGTATTGTACATAACAAAATTAGCTAACAACTACGTGTTGGACTAGCAAGTTTTTAAAATTAAATGAATAACCTTACTGAATTTCTATTATACTTCTTTTTAAGTTCAAAACTTCATAGCTGTGTATTTTTTTCGATTTCTGGGTAAGTGGGAATAGGAAACTGAACAAAAAAACGGGAACGTAAAAAACCCAATGCTCTTAAAAAATTTAGTGCATCTCTTAAAATTCAGAGGGGGTAGTGTTTCAAATAGAGAGCATCACTTAACTTATAAAAGAGGTTGAGATTCCCGAAAATTATAATACTTTTCTTAAAATGTATACATACATAATAATGAAAATCAGACCGCTGTTTGTATGTTTTGAGCAATAATTCAGAACTAAAAATATGTTTAGCAACAAGTGAAAGGATGCTTAATATTATTATAAATACTTTTTCTAATAATATATCGTCGTTTAGCTGTCAAAAATTGGATTTGTTCACACAAGCTCTTGGCTCAATCCTTTTACATTCGTCCTGAAATATACTGGCCAGGTATGCGATTGCTTTTTTAAAAAGAGAACCATTTTGAAATATGAGTGCTTTTACTCTCTAGAAGATAATTTACATAATTCACATACGCTGTTTTGCATTTAGTTGATACGCGGTTTTGTACTTTAAACGTATGTATATTAATGATCTACGCACGACAGAAGCAATACTTTCGCAATTCCGGATTGCGCTCGTATATGCAATTAGCTTGATCGCCATACTTATTTATACGCGAAATTTCTGTGGCCTTTGTATGCATTTCGAAAGTGTTCAGGTCATATGCAACGCTCGCTTCGAAAAGCGATTGTCCAGGCGCCACAACGATCTGCAGCTGATACAATTCTTCATGCATTCGCATTTTGTCACTCATATCGGCAACATAGCCATCCTTATCGCTGTTTTGCTTGTAGGTTAGAAGCTCAGTATGCGGGTGCAGCCGCAATGCCCAGTTGATACGTTCAAGTTCGAGAGGCGCACAGAGGTTACGGTAGGACTCGGTCAAATCGTTAATGGTCATTACAATGCTAGCGGCTGCTTTGAGCAGAATTGGAGTATGTGCTTCGCTTTCATTGAGCGACAATCGCTGCCAGTTCAGGCAGGCACACCAGTGTGGCTCGATGTAAGCATCGCTGCAAGATCGGTTCTTTGGTATTAATTCTAATAGTGAAATTGCCCGTTTTTGTGCAAGTTGTTTGAACTTTGGATGGACAAGGTTCTCGGTTGAAGATACTGGTTGTGTGTAGTAATCTAAAACTGCATTCTCCGCTTGAGTGTCTTCTAGACCTGTTTGCAGCTCTAAAGATAATTAAACGTTTGAACAGTTTGTATTAAAAGAATAAATTTGCAAAATACATTACGCTTACCAAGAATATGTTGAAGTGTAGCATGTACGTCAAACGGCGTAGTCAAAAGTTCAGTGTTCGCTATAAAATTTGCATATTGTTTTGGAAACTGTTTTTGAAATGCTTTTGGAAACGCAAAGCTGAAAAAAGGCAGACGTTCTTCTTGTTTTCCCTGTAGTGTAGCGCGTACTTCAGCAAACCTAATAAAAAATTTTGTCTACAGGGATTTGTAGCGCGTACTTCAGCAAACCTAATAAAAAATTTTGTCTACAGGGATTGCAATTGGAGGAGTTAATGTTAAACTTGTAATTAAAAAGATAGCACCATCATTATCGAAGTTTTGTTTAGCTAAGGAGATTTTATTGACACGTTACCACGGTTATATCAACTCGCTTTCTTGTTTGTCCAGATTGCAGTACAGTTTTCTATGTACTTTATACTTTGGACACAGGGCGTGAGCATTGCCATTCGGGTAGGAATGGGGTTTAAAATGAAAGACGAGTCCATTTATAGAAACGTGGAATAATTTCACCATGGCATATTAAACGGTTTTTTATTTGATTTTTTTTTTTTAGGTAGGTGGGTCTGGTTAAATACACGGATCACTTTTTCGAAATACAGCCGTTGCACCGGCGCAAAAAAAATTGGTCGGTGTATTTTACCAGAGGTGTGCGAGTCAAACAGACTCAGGTTCGGATTCAGTGGGTCGAAATACAAGACCCAAGAAGCGTGCCGCCTCCATCGGTAGGTGGGTCTGATTAATGCAATTATCGAAAGTTGTGTGTAAACGGCCCTTAGCGATGATATGATTTTACATCTCACACGCACGCCATGTTAAAAATTACGCAGATGTTTTAGTTCAGTGAGCACTGGTCCAGGGTCTAGACTATGGCCCTTATTATGAGCTGCATTCGATTTTCGATCTTCGCTGGCTATCGAAGATCGAAGATCGCAAGTGAAATTCGTATTATGAGCTATGCAAGCGTGTCGAAATTTTCGTTGAGTATCGAATTTTCTGTCGAACAGAATTTTGCTTTCGATGGTGTAGCGAAGTGTTAGAAAATTGTGAAAAATGTATGATTTTGTATATGTTTTCTTACATTTTGGCGGCTAGACACTAATTTTAAACAATTTTTATTAATTTCATGCAGTTCTAACATCGTGAATACTAAACACAAGCTCGAAAAGCTGGTTTTACTTGTGAAAGAAAATCCCAATACTCTGTTGGCACGATCTCTGAGAACAAAATCGTAGCGCTGTTGATAGTTTTAAAATATTTTAAATAGATTTGGCTCACAAACGCCTCTTTAGATGGTCGGAACTTTTTAATGAATCTGTAGACAAATTTCTTAAATATATTTTATATCAAAATATATTCGAAAGACTAA
The DNA here is from genome assembly GCF_001687245.7 of Rhagoletis zephyria. NCBI lineage: Eukaryota > Metazoa > Arthropoda > Insecta > Diptera > Tephritidae > Rhagoletis > Rhagoletis zephyria. Next base: position 42,383 of record NW_016160842.1, on the reverse strand, counting down.
TAAACTTAAACTCTCTTAAACATTTGCTACTTCTGACCAGTTTACTAAGCTCTCATCCTCTGACGAATCGTTGAACCAGAACTCGTTGTACTCATTTTACCACGTTTTTATAAACTTGCTTTCTTTTTTACTTCATTTTAATTAGAACAAATTTACATAAATATGTATAAGCACACTATTTAGTTTGCTCGATTTGTAAACAAAGCTTCTCAGCGGTGAAAAATATACTATTGTGAACAACCTAAACGGGCGAAATTCACAATAGCGCTATTCTTCATCGAATAAGCGCCATAATACCAAATGAAAATTCGTTCGCTCAGCACTTTCGACCACAGTCGAAAATCGAATGCAACTCATAATAGGGGCCTATAAATACATACATGCATATATAACCCCCTACAACAGTTTCTGAAACTGTGAAGAACTGGTCAGAGCCCCTCAGTTGTAAACCATTTTAGACCTTTGCACTAAAGTAAAAGTTCGAGGCTTACACAAAAGAGCGCAAGAAAGAGATCGGTCGTAGGTCCAAGGCCAGGGACTACACATATACATGCACGTTATGTTACTGACCTATTGCCGTGATCTGACATCATAATAAGTATGGTGTTGTCCAGGATGTGCGCTTCTTTCAAAGAGCGTAACCAAGCTACCACTTCATCGTCGGCCGTACCTATCAAATTAATTGAATCGTGCGAAAGTCCGCCATGAAAGCTAAATATAAAACGAGGTGAATCCTTGTATTTTAGCATGAACTGAAAAGTACGCGTGTAATTTTGTTATAAATTTGTTAGGCATCTAATACATACACAATGGCGTTTCAACGACTTACATTCTTGGTGTAATCCAACATAACGACATGATCTGGTTGGTGGCCGATGCAGTGTTTTGTGCAGCAATTCCACATATTCGGGGCTTCCAGGTAGAGCATACGCAAATAATGATCGACTGGTTGATCAGCAAAACCTTTCATGCGATATGTGAAAGTGCCAATATTGGGCACATCCTCATTGAACGAAGTATAGTAGCCATGTTGTGCATATTCTTTCCAAATCATGGGATAAACATCCACGTTCATTGCATTCGACATGCGCGTACGCGTCTCTGGTAACTCAAGTTCAGTATATCCTGTCAACAACGGCACTAATGCCTGTGGTGTGCCATCACCTACAATATTGTAACCTTGCAATACTATGGACTTCAACTGCTGCACAAGGTACGAGTACGTTTTAGGTAGTTTGCGTTGGAATGCATTTCGGCTGAGCGAGTCAAAACCAAACATAAGCACATTGAAGTGTTTCGAATCTGATGGATTACTGCTGTCCTCAGCAGCTATATCCGCAACCGCAACTCCGGCATATATTGGCACTTTCGGCGGTGTTTGTGGCTTTACAGCGACTCCATCACGTATACCGTAGGCCATGCCGTACCAGCTATTTCCGGACGATGAGCTGTGACATACAACCTTTACGAAGTCACTAGCACGCAAAATGTATGGTTCCTTTGTTTTGGTCGACTTTCCATATTTGCTCTTGTAATCTGAATTACGTATAACATCACTATAGGTGCAAATGACTTCCCCTTGCGTAGCACTTATTTCAGGTTTAACAAAGCAAATCGATTTCTATAAAGTAAGCATAAAAATAACTGAATTATATACGTTTTTATAAGTGCATATTATGTATCTTGTTAGGCTAAAATAACTAATATATCCATAGATAACAGGATTGGCTAAATTAATATTAAAGAAATACTTTTGGCTAGAAAACTATCAAATAAGGTTAAACTCCTAAAATGAATCGACATAAAATATAATCCCTTAACTACTTTGTTAATTATTGATATGATAAGAAAAGTATGCTGATCTGCGATTATACATGGTAGTAGTATATGAATGATTAATTATACAAAAGAAAAAAATCCAGGGGAAACCTATCTGTAGTTTAAAATTAGCATTTCAGCTTACCTCACAAGTTACCCAGTCGTCGAGAATATTGCCACAATTAATTTTTTCTACAGGATGATAGTATTTCATTACTTCTGGATCATCTAATGGTAGCTGAGGCAGACGACATTCACCGCGATTCATAGGCGAACGTATAGAGCGCTCAATAATTAAGCTAAATCATATCAAATATGAAACGCAAACTATTAAAATGTTTGTTGTAAAAAAATACTTACATTTTCTCACTACGATCCATTTCCTTTGGCCCAGTAAATAGCAGAAAAAGGACCACTATGAGTACCGATAGTAAAGCGCCAATTTTATAGGCGACACGGCGTCGTATCTTCCGCATAATTGTAAATATGTAATTAAGCCTGGACAGAGTAAAAAATGTATTATTAATAAAAATAATTTAACTAAATAAATAATGGGAAAAATATAGAATATCTCCGTCATAACCCAATAAAACTGCCCTCCATTTTTTGGAACGGCATTAAGGAATACCTCCTAATTGTACGGCGCTTTGCTAATCTAAATATAGTAAAATACTATGTATGTATTTAGTAGGTATTTATTAATTAATAATTATTCATTAATTTGTTTGAAATCCCTATATCTTGAACTTAGTTTGTACATACATATTCACGAATGGTTATCAAATAATTTTCTATAATACTTTTGTATACAGCATGATTCAATATTCAACTTGTTAATTTTATACTTTCCTTCTAACAGCGCTCCAAATAATGCATAACACCAACAAAATTATATCAATCCAACAAGATTATCTTTGTCCAATTGATAAAATATCGTTGTTGCAAGAAAAATTCGAAGCCGGCGTTCGCAAATTATAATAGTACGGTGTTGCCATATTTCGTTTATTTACAACTTCGAAGGTTTAAGCGAAGCGCACATTAGCGCGAATCCATCGTTGCGAATACGTTGCGAATTCGGCTGTTAACTTCGAATCCGCAAACGTGCGCACACTTGTGCGATTTTTTCGCATCGATTTCCGATGTACAATTCACTCAATTTTCCCTTTATTTCGTGTATTTTCGCACTCGGCGTGCCCAAATCGTACAAAATACTATTATTACGAACGTTTTTATTAGTTTTTGTACATTACACGTTTTTTTTCTTTGCCTTTATTGCTGTGACACCTTTCTTCTTCTTCTTTGACGCCTTCAAAACGCTGCAAGCCGCGTTTCGAACGCGTCAATAGAGAGGAACATTGAATGTTCGAAAAATTCGCAGCGACAGAATCGTGCAAGTGTGCGCTAGCGCATTAAAATGTATGGGTAGCATTGTTGTAATTTTTGGGCTTGCGGATTCGCAACGACAGAATCGCGCCAATGTGCGCTCATCCAATCAAAAAACGCACTAGGGCGAAAAAGAAGGCACGCCCCTGTTGCGCACTCTCGCTACAATTATAACGAGTTGTCCCTTCTTGTTAACTACGTTCTTTGTCAAAAGCTTGATTTACACCCTTCCTAACGGTTGTATTTATATACAATGTTACCGGCCGTTACACATTCAAATTCCCCTTTCAATTTTCAATACTCTCACACTTTTTCACTAACACACTCTTATTTATTGTTTGAATGGACAAATTGCTTTCAATTTTTCCCTTTCAAGTGAGTTTCAATTTTGATCAGCTTTTCAGCATTGGCATTAGAATTTCGTGAAAATAAAAAATTACTAAGCTTATGCATGCTAAAATGTTAATCTACAATGGAATTAAAATGGAAAATGGTCTGCAGANTCAATTTTTCCCTTTCAAGTGAGTTTAAATTTTGATCAGCTTTTCAGCATTGGCATTAGAATTTCGTGAAAATAAAAAATTACTAAGCTTATGCATGCTAAAATGTTAATCTACAATGGAATTAAAATGGAAAATGGTCTGCAGAAGCTAGTTAGTTACATTGTTTTCTTGAAGATGGCATGTTGATAATGAAATTGCTTCTCAAATTGAATGCAGCCTACGTAATGGCTTTCAATTTTGAGGATGTTTGACAAGCGATGTGTGTGAGGAAATGGAAAGGTAAAACTGATTGTGTGTCGTCAGCGTTGTTGAAGTGATTAAAAAAAATATATTTGTCAAAAAGAAATTTTTTTTATAAAAATCTGTTTTACTGCACTTGTTCCAAAACAAGGGCTACGACTGTTCTGGCTTCTCGGGATTAGATAGACAAGCAAAGCGAGTAGGTCGAAATTTTGTCAACTTTCGGTCGAGTTGCAAACCACGCCACACACGTATCAATCTGTTGAAATTTCAACCAATCGTATCAATTTGTTGTCCGTTTGTGTCCTGCCAAGGCGTATTTAACAGGTGATAGCAGCACCCTTTTATTTTCCTTCGCCTCACGGCTTCATATGTCAGATGGCTGCTGTTGATTGGTTGTAGCAGTTGATTGTTTATTGTTTTTTGTTCTCTTTCACATCATTCCTATGAAATTTTTGACAGTCCTCGCCGCAAAAGCAAAAACAAAATACATGTACATTTTGTTGTTGGCGTACCGATACCACCTTATTGAATACGCCTTGTGTCCTGCTTAGACTGTGTTTATACACGGAAACTTTGGCGACGCGATTTTTCACATTCCCTTTTGGTGTTGCTCGTTTCATTTACACACGGCGATTTGTGTGTATGCAATTGTTGTTGTCAGCTGTGAACAGCTTTTCAATTTACACAGCCGAACGAGAGCACAAAGCGTGTTGCCCGAACACGAGCAACTCGGTGCCCCTCTCCTTTCCTCGTCACGCTCTCTCCTTCGAACGCCGAGTTGCGGCAACAAAAATAGCCGTGTGTAAATGAGCACTTAAGGGTCTATCGAATAAAAGATTTATCGAATTGCAACAATGGAACGGAAACATCGATTTTTTTCTTACATTACTACTTTGTGCATATTTTCGTAAACATATATTTTAACAGTGAGGTATTTTATACCCACAATTTTTTGGGAAAAATGTCTGAGTCCGTTCGTCTAACAAACGATGATTTTCGTAAGCTCTTGGCCACACCACGTCATCCACCACCAGGTAGTACTCCTTCGATAAATGCCACAACTGCTCCTTCGTCGTCAACGGAAAAGAAAAAGCCACAAGGTACCAGTAGTGAACGTAATGATTTGCGACGAAAAAAGAAAAACTTTTATGCAGCACTTAAGAAACAAGAAGATGGTAAGTTACAGCAGCTTTCGGAAAAGTACCGCGATCGAGCACGTGAACGTCGTGATGGTGCTAACCCAGATTATCAAAATGTTAGCACTCCTGGTCACAGTAGTACCAATGCCTATCGTGCTGTTGCTCCTGATTTGAAATCAGGCATTGATGCCGCAGAACGTCGCCGTAGAATTATTCAGGAATCGAAATTCTTGGGTGGTGATATGCGGCACACTCACTTGGTAAAAGGTCTCGATTATGCACTTTTGCAAAAGGTTCGATCTGAATTGCAAACCCAAGAGGTAGAAGAACAAGCTATGGCTGTAGCGGCAGCAACTGAAAAGTTGGCTGAAACCGCAGCTGCTGAGCAAGCTGAAGTTGAGTCCAAAGACATAGAAGACCATTTGGCTATTAAAAGTGCTATGGCTCGTAACATTTTTAGTTTAGTTCAAGCGCGCCGATCAAAAGATGTACCCCGAATTGAACTCTTTGCTCCCGGCCGAATGGCCTACGTTATTGATTTGGAAGACGAACTGAATGAAAGCGATATACCAACAACTTTAATTCGTTCAAAATTTGAGGTTCCCGTAAATCGTGAAGATATTGCCACACTTACAACCAATGACATCGTCATAAATAAATTGTCACAAATTCTCTCCTATTTAAGAGCTGGTGGCCGCAATAAGAAAAACAAGAAGCGTGACAAAGATAAGCCTCTTTTTTATGAAAAAGAAATGGAACAATCAATAAACATGATTGGGACAGGAGTACATGGGATTACGACTTCATCCGGTAAACCACTGGGTGATAGCATATATGACGATATTGGAGACTATCAACCGAGCTCCAAGAATGAGACTGCTAAATTGGACAAAAATATCCCGAAAGTCGCAGCTGGCACATATTTCGTTGATGCCAAGGGTGTCGAGGACACAGAGCCTTTGATTACCATACCACCGCCACCTAAGATTACAAAAACTATAGCCTCACGTTTTACCAACGAGCCTGAAGGTTATGCTGAGTGCTATCCCGGACTAGAAGAAATGAATGATGCCATTGATGATTCAGATGACGAAGTGGACTACACAAAAATGGATTTGGGAAATAAAAAGGGACCAATCGGACGATGGGACTTTGATACCCAAGAGGAATATTCCGATTATATGAGCACCAAAGAGGCTTTACCGAAAGCAGCATTTCAATATGGTGTCAAAATGCAAGACGGAAGACGAACACGGAAAAACAAAACGGAAAAAAGCGAAAAGGCCGAACTGGATCGCGAGTGGCAGAAAATTCAGGTGAATAAAAAAAAAAAACAAAATGTTATCCAGTCAAACTACAACGTTTTCTCTAATTTTAATTTATTGAATTCTTTTTCAGAATATTATACAAAAAAGAAAATTTCCTAAGGGAGGTGCAGAAGAACCTGATTACAAAGTTGCAAAATATTAATACCCTAAAAATAGCAAAACTGAATAATACAATATATATGTATTCCAAACTTACAGAGAAAAATTGCAAATATTTACCTGTTATTTTGATTTCGAATGTGAGTATAAACATATTAACAGTTAAATTAAAACACCCTTTCTCAAGGTCGATTTGTCGACATAAACACGGTTTTAACATTTCAGATTTAGATTTAGGGCCCTTGTTATGGTTGACAACTTAACTTAGTTGAGTTGTATCTGGGAGGTTATATTAAAATAATTAAAAGCGAAAAATGGAAATCAGTTACGAATTATGTTTTACTGATGAGCCCGAGGAAGCTGGTGCCAGACAACTACGATTTCAAAGTTGAATTGGGTTGCGTCCCACAATACCAATTTACAACTTACAGCTCAACTATCTTCGAAGTTTTGAATCATAAAAGGGGCCTAAGTTTAAGCCTGTTGCAGGTTCTTTAGGATTTGAAGGTTTCACAGGATTTACAGGAAAAGCTGTTTTCCCTATTAATGAACCTTATAGAATCTGGCGTACGCGTACAGCCATTGCACATGTGCGAAGGGATATTAAAACCTAAAAAATCTGCATACAAATATTAAAAAATATTTTCAACGGAAACAGTATAATGAGATTTTTGATGGTCTTTTTGAAATTTTTTCAAAGGCTGGTTTAATAAAAACTTCAATAACTCAGCCAAAACTTTACCGATTTAGACTTATAGGGTATCATTGGAAATGTATTTTCTCACCCTCTTTTTTTTCTCGTTCGAAGCATGAAAGAGAAATGTAGGATAAACGAGCGTCATTCCAAATTGAATTAGGGGTTGTTCATATTTGAAATATTTTTACGCAGATTTAACAACAAAGGATTTAATTTTTTAATTTCATTATGGGTATTTTTAAACTGGCGTGACGTGACACATGTATAACAAAATGTTAAAAAAATGAAAAGGTCAAAATTTTAAAAAGGTTTATCTAGATTACGCCGGCGTGACGTTACAAAAAACAGAAGTGAATTTTGAATTCGATTACGAAATTGCAAAACTCTGGGAATTGAGCAAAACTATTTATATACAAGTTCTTGTAGTATTATTGGAAATCTTTAAGTTTAATTTTCCAAGTTTTTGAATGTAGAAATTTTTTCTGCTTTTTGTTTAATCAGCTGAACTATCTGACGTGACGTTACCTGGCATTAGGGTTTTTCAAAATATCTCGACCTTGGCGCCACCTNATCTTTAAGTTTAATTTTCCAAGTTTTTGAATGTAGAAATTTTTTCTGCTTTTTGTTTAATCAGCTGAACTATCTGACGTGACGTTACCTGGCATTAGGGTTTTTCAAAATATCTCGACCCTGGCGCCACCTCACGACACTATTTTTGGCAAAAATTTCTCTGCTTCCATAAACAAAATATATATTATATAAAGCAGCCAAATCGACCTTTAAGATATAAACTTATTTTATTTTCACCATAGTCGAAGATACATATACATTTTGGTCCCGATTGAAGTCGCTTAAGGCGTGTCGCACAGGGCTCAAAGTTCAGATTACCCTATGAAGACGACTTAACCGATTCCAATCGGGACCAAAATTCATATGCGATATCCTCGACTTAAGTAGTATAGATTTCGGGGACTTAATGAAAAATAAAATATTTTGAATTTTTTGAGTGCATAGAAGGCATCTAGCCTTGGACGCCTTTGCGACACGGCTTAACCGACTCCAATCAGGACCAGAATTAATATGCGATATCTTCGACGCAACAACAACCACATGGAAGAAAAGTTCTGAACTAAAACGATGAATCCGCCTTTAAGGCTCAATATTATCGAAATAGATAAATATTGAATATGTGCATGTAAACAACAATGGGAAAAACTAGAGCTAGAGTTCGCTTTTCTTTAATGGAAATTAGGATTTTTACATATTTGGAATTTCTATGATTTGTGTTGAACTTGTTGTGATCTCAGGATTGAGTTGGATGAAGATTCAAGAAAGTTGTTGCTGATGGGTGCTGGGCGGCCACCGAGCACGATTTTATCGCGTCGTGTGCTGAAGCTGGTTCACACTATGCCGCGTTCTATAGCGTTCAAAGCTTTTGTGCGGTAATTTTTCGAGAGTGGAGGGCCTAACGGGCTTAACGTCGTTTTCCCAACCGAGCAGGTGTCTTCTAACGGGTTTGGGTGGCGGTTCGTTGCGAAGCAGAGATTTGTTGGGATGGTTATCAGTATGACATTACAAGAGGAACTGTTTCGTTTTTGCATCTGTGTTTCGTAGTATGCGTAACGTTCCGAAGACGTCTGCGAATTTTTTTTAGATGTCCCGGCTGTTTATCGCAAATTCCTTCCGCCCCCACTTGCATAGCGTATCTCACCACCGATTGGCCACTCTCGTTTAATTCACGATTGAAGTTTCCTACGCCGCACTTCAAGTGCTGTCAGCAAGTAATTTGACGATCTTCTGTCGCCCCCAAGACTTATTGCAAATGGTAGTGGCGTGCAAGCTGTCGAAAGTGGCGCCAAGTATTTTGGAGTTATGATGCCGTGATGATGCCGTTTTGTTTATATAAAGAGTATGGAGGCTGATTTACCTGCTGTGACGAATCTTCCATGCCAGTAATCTTCTCACAAACTGTGCCGATGGTTTGGCCCGTACACGAAATAACACAGTCGTTTCTAGCTCTTAGAGTTGCGGAGATCGACCGACGACTCCGCACAAATAATCGATGATCCACCACTGCGGCCGATCTGAAAGGGACGAGCTTTCGCGTTATTCATCAACGATGAGGAAATGCTTATTCCAGCTGGAGAAGTAAAGCCACTTAGGATAGATGGGCGATTGGTCTGCAATATCTTCCAAGATCCGCTTAAGGGGATACAATTTTTAACCGACCTCACAAAAAGGAGAAAGTTTATCAATTCGTCGGAATATATATATATACAGTTGTCCACAAAATAATAGGAGTGGGATATTTTAACCTGTAGGGTAGGGTTTCGTATTTTTTTGTAAAAGCCTAGCTGGTAATACAACAAACACCATATAAATTTACATTTTCAAGTTTGTACAAAAATTATAAAAATTCTGCAAATTTTCACCAAAATTTCAAACTATTTAACCAGAATCTTTAGAAAATATGTTGGTATGCAGTTTTGTAGCCCATTTAATTCTAGTCTGAAGAAGTGCAAGTTTCAAGCTGCTAAAAAATTCCGTTGTTTGTTGTATACCCAGCTTGACTTTTGTATAAAAATAATAAACATTAAATAAACAAAAGGCAAATAGCAAAAACTGACCGAAATAACGCACTCCTATTATTTTGTGGACCACTGTATATATATATATATATATATATATATATTTTGTATGTTCCTGCATAACTTTGGACCATGTTAACTGATTTCTATAATTATTTTTTTAAAGGTGGTCCCATATTAATTTGGTTTAAATCAGATCATAGGATCATGAAGAAATCAACGATAATCTTAAATTTTTATATAAGAATTGAAGTCGGTATTTTTTTTTTTGCTTAAAAACTACTTGTTTAATGATATGATCAACGAGAATAGGGACACTATTGGAACGTTTAGCGTTGTTCAACGCAGCTTATATCGCTTTACTAGTAAATAATGGTGGTGTGTCTTGTTAGCGGAATCGATGTGCTATAGATAGTAGCTTTATGCGGCCGGCTTTGTTTCTCTCTCGCTGCGCGCATTGTCTTTGCGCGGTGCCGGGCTTGAGAGGGATTCAACTGTTATCCACAACTTGCTGGCTCCCCTGAAGAGATTTCAGTTTTTAAAATGCTCAGTTCACATTGCCCGCCTATATTAGTAGGTTGAAGGCTTAATTTCCATATTGCTATTGGGTTTGCTTAGGCCTTTGGAATCGGGGAATTTACATAAACTACGACCTCTGAATCATCAAACAGAATGTGTTGGTTTTTATTTTATTCTTCCTCTGATGCGCTTGTTACTTTGTGGAAACGCTTTTTATGGGCTGCGGGAATATATCATAGGGAAGGATAAAAATATTTAAAAATGTATGTACGTACATATATACAAAAATTAATGCTTACTCTTTAGCTGTGTCAATCGTATATAGGATTTATTACAAATATCACAACTGTGCCGCATAGTCTTGTGGGAAATGCGATGCAAATTCAACGATTTCTCGAATTTGAAACGTTGATTGCAATCCGGGCAACGAAAATTTCTACCTTTTACTAATTAAAAAAAGAAGAACACATAAAAGTAAAATAATCACTGATAAGAACTGCGATTAACTAATATACGCACCCTCGTGAACTTGACCATGAATTTTAAGAGCTGTTCTTGTAGAGAACGCTTTCGGACATTTTTCGCATCTATAGGGGCGCACATCAGCGTGATGTTGCAAATCATGCCGATCTAATTCTGAGAAATGCTTAAAGTGCATGGCGCAATCAGGACATGAATATGGTCGATTTGCCATCACAGCATGTACTCCTAGGTGCTTGATGAGCGCATATTTGGAGCGATATTTACGCGGACAATGTGCGCACATAAAGCCTTCATATTGCGGTGGAGAAGAGGGGTCAGGCTCTGAGAGACGCTCAGCCTCATTACCTTGTTGATGGTGTTGTTTTATGTGTCTGTGAAGATTGATGTCGGTGGAGAATTGCTTTTCGCATTTTGGACAAGGCACAGTGCGTTTGGCCAACTCAATGGGATGGTAACGCTCCAGATGAGCACGTTTTTGAATATGTTGTGTAAATTCTGAAAATAAATAGGAATAATTTAACCAGTGCTTTGTTGATTAATTTGTTTTTTTTTTTTTTAGCGTTAATACTTTCATCACAGTAGTTGCATTTTAGCGGGGCTTCACCCTCCCCGTGAATGGCATAGAGGTGTGCACGAAGTTCCCATTTACTGCGCGTGCCTACGAAGATATAAAATCATTGAAATAAATATCTATTTAAGTTCACTTAAGAGAGAAACAAGTTAAAATATTTGAAATTAATTAATTTATTTATTATTTATTTATGTTATTTAGCTTTATTTTCATTGTGGTAAACTATATCAAGCTGGTTGCTTTTGGATATAATTAATTGACGTATACTTGAATGTTTAACCAATTAAAGGTCTATATATCCTCTTCTCAGATCATATTAGATCTTTGAAATCGAATCAAAAATAGTCATTCAAAAACTCATAAATCTACAAAATCGTATTTTCTTACCTAAATCGACAGGTTGCGGCCTCTAATTGATTAATTAAAAAAAAATCTATAATAATAGGCAATAATATTTCTCATAAAAACGAATAAAATTAGGGGATAGGGTATTGAAATTAAAAAAAAAGCATTTCCGATGTTATGTACTTATGTATAAGGAGTATTTACAGTGGCGCTCAAAAATGGATGAATGGTATTTCATTTCGAATATTTACAATGTTCGTTTAAATTTTGTAGATTTTTTCTAATTTTCGGACGAAGTTTGAAGTTTGGATATGGTTGTTGTTATATATGGTTATTAAAGAAAGGAAAGAAAAATAGTCAAATATCGCACTCATATTATTTTGACCAGAGGTATACATGTACATATGAGGTTAAGGCCTAGTGTAAGCTCCAACCTACCGAAAAGGAGGATTCCAACATAAAGCCAAGATTTTGAGTGTGAATTCAAAATTCTGAGTGTGTTGTTTTGGTCTACTCGACTAGACTCGCGATTGTCCAAACCTTAATTAATAATAATAATAATAGATTGGCGCTTACACATATGTTAGTGTTTGGCCGAGCTTCTCCTCCGACTTGTGGCGTGCGCCTTGAAATTGTCATACAAAGCGGAGGGGCCTACAGTTTTACGCCGACTCCGAACGGCGATTGTATTTTTATGAGAAGCTGTTTTTCATGGCAGAAATACACTCGGAGGTTTGCCATTACCTGCCGACGGACGTCCGCTGTTAAGAAAAAAACGTTTTCTATATTTTTTGCGATGTTGCTTTAAGCAGGGTTTGAACGCGGGTGCTGCGGGGTGGAGCGCCCACTGCTTACCACTACACCACAGCGGCCTTAAATAAGTTTATCAAAATTTTTCTAATTCGCATTGATCACATTGATTTTAAACAATTTTTTTGTTGAGTGTATTACTAATTTTTTCATGCAAAAATTTTGTCGGAAGAAAATCTGTATGGGAGAAAATCCGTGAAAAAATTGCCAAAAATCAACTTAAAACTTAAGAACTTTTTCTAGAAATTCTTATTAAAAAGTTTGCAAGTTAGATGAAACTTTGAAGAATTTTGCACAAATTTGTAAACTTGGATCTATTCGGATTTTATTAGAAGATGCACTATACTTAGAACAATAAACGTTAAATATGAAAAATCGTCAAAATTTTAAAAATGTCGCGCAATTATTTGTTTTTCCACCACTATACATATGGATATTTGAATTGGATCTGAATAAACGTAGATTTATCATATTTTTCAATATTTGTATCCTTTGGTATTAGAAAAAATTAAAAATTTGAACCGAACCGAACAGAAATACTCATTAACCGGTTCTTTAACCGGTACAAGCTTTTTCTAATTGGTTCGAACCACTGAACCGAACCGCCCCGTTTTTTGGAGTGGTTTGCAGCCCTGGTTTACATACAAAATAAGCAAATATTTACAACCAAAATTTGGAGGTTATGTTGAAGTTGACAGAAGTTACAATTTTTTACTAGAAGGCGATCCTGTACTTTTCAATGTTACTCTCTCGCTCTGAGCGAATTTTTATTATTTGACAGTTTTACTAGTTTTAGTCCGAGGAATACGGGATTGCAACTATTTTTTGGTTTAATAAAATTGTACGAACTTTGAATCGTTTGTTTAGATTTTTATACCCGAGCGCACTTGTGCACAAGGGTATATTAATTTTGTTCACATAACGGTTGTTTGTAACAGCCAAAACGAATCGAGATAGATATAGACAAATGTATACATAAATGATCAGGATGAAAAAAGAAATCGATTAAGCCATGTCTGTCTGTCTGTCCGTCTGTCCGTCTGTCCGTCTGTCCGTGTACACGATAACTCGAGCAAAAATTGAGATATCTCAACGAAATTTGGTATGTAGGTTTCCCTTAATCCAAGGTAGGTTGGTATTGAAAATGGGCGAAATCGGACTGTAACCACGCCCACTTCCCATATAACGGTAATTTCCAGAAATACGAAAACTGCGATATTTTAGTAACTACTGAAGATAATTCACTCAAAATTGATATTTACAATAATTTTTAGACGAAAAATAAGAATATTATAAATTTTTGGAAAATGGGCGTAGCCACGCCCACTTATGGTTACATGTGTATATCTTGGTAACCGCTGCACCAATTTCTTCCAAACTTGGCACAGTTGTTGGCCTTCGCATAACATACCAAATGGCCGAAAATTTTTAAAATCGGACAATAACCACGCCCACATCCCATATAACGGTAATTTCGAGAAATACGAAATCTTCGATAAATCAGTAAATATTAAAGCTAATTTATTCAAAATTGATGCTTGCAACAATTCTTTACCAAGAAATACGTTTATGGTAAAATTTTGGAAAATGGGCGTGGCACCGCCCACTTATGATCACATATATGTATATCGGTAACCGTTCTACCAATTTGTACCAAACTCGGTGTGGTTATTGTGCTTGCCACATATAAGCAAAACGTTGAAAATTATTGAAATCGGACTAAAATTACGGCCGCTTTTCATATAACAGTAAATTTCATAAATGCTTGAAAATTCAATTTTTTGAAATTTAAGGACGCTAATTTACCATCTAGCGGTAGGCTTCAGAAAGGTGAAAAAACATATATTTAATACTTGCGCCGGGTATTTAATGTTCGGCTCCGCCCGAACTTAGACTTTTTTACTTGTTTTGAAATTAAAATCAAGGCATATCAAACAGGTAGTCGCATTAGAGCAAAATCAACATTTGCGTGTAAATACATAAATAGGTATTTATGTATGTATGTAATGTAATAATAAAAACTTTATATCTATAACGCCAATCGAACTTGGGATCCTATGAAAGCTATAGCCAGAATATATAAGTATGCATACATACATACATACTTAAATACACTTTTGTTAAGTGGTTGGCCGAGCTTCTCCAATTTGTGGTGGGCGTCTTGATGTTACACAAATGGAGGGACTTAGAGTTTTATGCCGCCTCCGAACGACAAATGGTTTTTTATGAGAATATTTTTCATGGCACTCGGAGTTTGCCATTGCTTGCCGGGGGATGACCGCTAATAGAAAACTCTACAATATCTAGCACAGCCTAGGGATCGAACCCAGGTCCTACGGAGTGGTAGTACCCACCTCTAACCACTCAGCCGCAGCGGAAACGTACATACATATGTACATATGTAGCAAAGTAAATATTTAATAAAAATAAAATTGTTTTCAAATAATGTGATTTTCGGACGGTTTCCGGATATGAAATGGAATCGAAATCGTCTTTCGTATTCAGCGGTGACATACATATATACGTGTCTTTCCTTGCTGGTATAGTATCACTGGTTTACAGCAAAAATATTCAATGGATGCCACTATCCAATTTTTTATGTAGAATTGCTCGGTGATCCCGAAAATCAATTTGCCGTTATTCAGATTAAAACCAAAAGGGGTTCCACTTAAACACGTATGTATATCTTACGAACCAATTTAACAATCTTAAAATAAGATACGTCAAATCAAAGCTAATAAAATTCTCCATAAACCATATATACATCACTTTCCGATAGGAGTGATAGTTTCTGACAAATTAATTAATCATTCCCCTTTTTGTTTTTTAATGAAGAAATGAAAAAAATATAACTGTAAAACCTGTTCTGTTACAAAAAAAAATCAAGTCAATAAAGAAGTAATAAGTGGTCAAATAAAATAAGCAAAGATTTTTTTTGTATGAAAATTGAGCAGGAAAGAAAGTTACTCATACGCCACGTACACTTGAGTAATACGCTTTTCTGCTCATATTTCATACAAAACATCTTTGCGTATTTTCATGTGTCGAAAAATGTATCAACTCGAGAGATTTGCTCATATATATGTATGTATATCTATTATGTTAAGTATTAGCTTTTAGATTTTGTACCAAGAGGTTAACTTGTATCTGAAAGCTGCAACTATTAAAAAATGTAGTTACAAAAATCAATAACAAAAATAATAAGAGAGTTGCAGTTTTTGCTTACTCTTTCCACATCGTGTACATAGAAATTCGCCCTGGCGCGTGTGTTTTACTTTGTGTGCCATCAGATGAGTGCGCGTTACAAATGCTTTCTCACAGAGTTCGCAGCGCCATAATTTCTCTTCATTGTGCCACCTCTTGTGATATTTAAAATTATAAAGTGAAACATTTTTCAGCTCCAGGTTACAAATTTCACAGGTGTAGTTTCCATGTGTGTGATTGCGCTCCATGTGCATGCGCATTTGGCCAGATCCGCCGGCAACAACTTTGCCGCACAACTCGCAGCTGTCGCCTTTTTTGAGATGTATGGCATTTATGTGTGCTACACAGCCGCTACGGGTTCGATATCGCGCCGCGCAATCAGGACAGTTATATGGGCGCTCTTTGTCATCATGTATTGATGCTATGTGTTCCTCGAGGAGCTCTGCAGTATCGAAGGCTGGCTGTTCGGATACTTTGTACACGCACAGGCGACAACGAAATTTATTTGAAAGTTTCTTATCTGAACGTGCGTGCACAGTGAAAATTTTGTGTTGGGCCTTATTGATCAGCGGAGGCGTATTTCCGTTGTCATCACATCCGTTTTTATTTTTGCGCATACTAGCTTCGGCTAACAAATCTTCAATATCTGCATTTCTATGAGATTCGTTTGATGCATTATCAACACAATCTATGCGTTTTACAACATTTGGCAATATCTGATCGTGGGCATAAAGTGTAACATTAGATAGCAGCTCCGTTGCGCACGTGTCCGAAGTTTTTGGCTCGATATTTTTTTTGTCGCACATAGGCGTATGTATTGTTGTTTCCTTTTTTTCCATGTCAGAATGATGAGGGAATATTTTTACAGTGTTTGCCAATTCCTTTGAAGGTTCAGTTTTTGGATCTGTGGATGCAGATGCTTCATCCGGTTCTGTCTTTCTCTTGGACGATCTTATCGATCCCAATGTGGAAGCTTGTTCATCAACTGATGCCAGCAATGACTCAAATTCGTCTATTTGTAAATCTTCTTCCAAGATGTTTACATTTGCGTCGATCATCTGTAGTGTAAGGTCACTCATTAGCACTGATTGTAATTCATCGATCGAATACATATTTGGCTCTTTGCTAGATTCAAACGAAGCCACTTGTTTATTTATTGCAGCTAACAATGCTTCAAATTCATTTATTTGCGCTTGATGTTCTGCCGTGAAATCCATTGCATCGAACGTAGGGGCTGACATTTGATTTAGGGTTTGTGTGAAGCCCAATGAGAGTTGATTAGTCTTTTCCAAATCGCCAGATGTTGACAATGTATAAACATCGGAAAGTACATTGTACTTTTGGATTTCTGTAGTACGATTTTCTTCACCTTTATGATTTTGTGAAATTGTACAAGACTTTTCTTTACCTTCATTTTTTTCAAAATGTTTGTTCAATTTAATTGATCGTCTTATGGGTTCTTGCGATTCAATTGGAATATTATTAACTAAAAAGACTTCTCCTCCTTTTTCTGATAGCTCACTTTTACCTCGGAGTCGCTTTATGCTATTACAAATCATATGCTCAGATATCGTAGTGTCTGCTGAGTTATTATTGATGTCAAATTGTGCTTCGAACTCTCCCATGTGCTCGCTGCATTCGGAACTTTCATTATCTGTTATTTGAACTCCCTTCTCGACAGCATTTTCGTCTTCATTAATCCACTGTAATTCTATGTGCTCCTCCTCTTCAATTAGTACTACCTGAAAATCGGGTGGTCTGCTAGACTCAATATTCGAATCAAACGATAACTCACCGGTTTGCCCGTTGACTGCAATCAAACCCGATTCTAAGCTATTCAATTGTTCTTCGTTCTCTTTCTCGTTTGTGCTTGCAGTAGTATTGTTCGATAACTCTTGATCCACATGCACAGCTTTGATCTCGGTTAATACTGTTGAGAATGTGCCCAGTATGGCTTCCTCGTTGAACGTCTTCACTCCACCGCAATTTGTTTCAGCTTGAAGGTCATTTTCATTGTCGCTGATTGCGTCCGCATACCCAGTCGTCGTCGTCTCCAACGAAAGCAATTGCGATTGCAGGTACGTTTTAGCATTCAATGCTTGTACTCTAAATTTATCCATTTGCATTAGCGCCAATTCACACTTCTCACAAATACTATGGGGCAAGTGATCACCCGGCGTAATATTCAATTTCCATTCCTTCAGAGTATTTAAAAGTGTAACTATTTTAGCGTTTGCGAAAATGTCGATCATTTTGTTGTCGGCTGTGTGACCAGGAATTGCTGCACAGGTGCGACAGTACATGCTGCCACCCATTGCTAAGACAAACTGGCATGCAGTCGTAGTTATTTCGATCACTAGGACGGCGGAGTCTCACATTTTTGTTTAATACTATAATCATATTGTTTGTCGTCACTACTACCCTCACTGCTGCTGCTGCTGCTGCTGCTGCTGATTCTATTGCCACTGCTCCCATCAATTTTGTTACCGATCACTCGTATATGCTTATTATACACGTGCCTGCGTCTGCGTTGTTGTAATCTATCAAGTTAAGAACATTATGTATGTAAAAAAAAAAATATCAGTAAACAAACCGCTATTTCGCTAAATATAGACGTCACTGATCGCGCTCATTCATCGATCGCGAATTAACAATTTGCAGTATTTGAAATTTTTATATATGTATGTACATACATATTCATATGCATTTATGTATGTATGTATGTATGCACATATCTACCTGCATATGCATATGCACACTTTTACTTAAGTGCACTGCAGTATGCTGGCGCTAAAGTACCCATTAGACAACAAAAGTGGGTGGAATTGAAAGAAGAATTACACAATCCAGAACTAAGCAATTAAAAGCTAAATAAGTACTATCTTAGGAAATTTATATTTAGATGAATCACTAATTTAGCTAGAATGTTATTTGAACATCTGCACAGATACGACTAACAAAATATTTTTATACCGGCTGCATAAATTCCACCTATTGGAGGGACGGGGCTATCGTCAAACGAGAAGAGTAAAAAAACAATGTGATTTGCGTTTGAAATTGTTTGAATTTTTTGCAAAATTCGGAAAGTTTATTACTGGGTAGATACAAAGGCGTCATATGTGTATACATATGTATGTACATAAGCACATGCGTACATATTTAAATACATATCTACGTACATACGTATGTATCTTCTTTTTATGTGTTCATACATACATAAATACATATGTGGTGTTTATTTATGATTGCTTAAAAATAAATTATATTTCGCTACATGAACAAGGGCGGCCAAAAGGGGGTTTTATGGACATTGAGAATAAAAAAAAAAAATACATACACACATATGTACGCATTAAATTCTCCTGCATCGAATGCAAAACTATTATCTGTTTTCGACAATCTAAAAAGACTAATTTGTTTACACCCCTTCAAAAAAGCTCACATGGAAGTGTCCGTCCATGCCATTCAAGCACCAATTGTCATCTGTCAGTGGCCCATTCACCAGAAATTTTCTCTTATATGTATTGTATTAGTTTACTCTCTCTCAAGTTAACCAAGTTTAATATGATATTTTAGTAAAGTTCAGATACATTTTTTTTTTTTGCTTTTTTTGTCTAAGTTTTAGGAAGCCATTGTCTTTTTTCCTATGAGTCTTTTTCTCGTCAAATCGTACCCCTTTGGCTGAATACGCACTGCTTCAAGAACTTTGCGGGCTTATATTTAATCAGCCTTTTGTATAAGCACATTTGTATGTGTATAGTTTGTGCACATATGTAGTAAGCATACATACACACAAACTTATTTGGAAAGTATTTGGGGGCCGGCGTTTAAGTGCGGCAATGCTTTATTGATAACACAGCCCAACAAAATTCTAACAACTGCATACGGCACAACCAGCGGACTACTGGTCCTTATATTATTCTTTCCGATGAATCAGAATCTGATATTCAAATTATTCAATTGGCTCTGGTTTTTGATATGTGTGAGTGTAAAAAACCGATTTTTGGCATTTTTTAATTTCTGTAAAAAGATATAGACGAGGAATTGCATTTTTTGATCAAATTTATTTAATTTTCGTACCAGTTCTCTTTTAGAAGCTCAGTTTAACTTCTAAATATTTCGAAAATTTGTTCTTTTTGATTATATGTATACACTAGGAATGGTAAGGTCCCAAAAATCCCGGAATTGTTGGCAAATAATCCCGGGATTTTCGGGATTTGTAATTTTCACTGATGGCAATAATAGAAACTCCTTTTCTTGACCAGTATTAGCTATATTTCTTTTTTTATTTAGTAATTAATATTTTTTTATAAATGTCGGATAGTAAATTTTAAACACGAATATCAATATATTCGCGAAACCATAGGTCAAATATAGTAAAATTGCGTTTTTAGTTTTTCACACTGACATCAGTAATTCAAAAATTATTTAAAAAGTTCAGAGAAATGTGCTTGCAGAAGAAGTATAAGCATCAAATTAAAGTGGAAATCCCGTAGAATTTAAACAGATTCATGTTTTTGGTGCAGGAGGACTGGTAAGTATTGAAAATGTCCTTTTAAAATTTTATCCTTGATATTTCGCAATATGTGATTTTGAAAAAATTATATGTTAAGGACTTATATAAACTCGATAATATCCGTGAATTTCGTCCCTCTAATTTTATCAGCTTAAAATATTCCCTATTCGTCCTTGTGAATCTAAAAAATTTTAATTTTTTTAAATTCTAAAGAAATTTCCTCTTCCATTTGGTACCCATACTTATATTTTACATTGAATTTTTAAAATTTTGGAATTAATCATATTTTTGAAATTACAAAGTGCTTTAAAATAAATCCTGACATCAGAGAGAAAAAATAAAAACGCCACTTTAAATAAACAAGTAGGTTTCATACCTATTTATTTATTATTTATTTTATGGTAGGAGAGCTTCTCAAACAATAAAAAGGCTATCTTTTTCTATTTAAGTTGTTAAAAAGTAATGAATATCCAAATCCCGGGACTAACGATGATGAAAAATAGGAGGATATTTATGGTCGCATTCGGCACATTTTTTATAAAAAAATATTTTTGTGCCTAATGTTTGTGAAACACATATGTAAGTGGCATTCACCAAATCGAGCAAATGGCCAGGCAACTCTGGCAAAAGAGCAGATGATGATTGCTTGAGCTAATCTGCTCGTTTGCCAGACTGCCAAGCCACTTGCTTACTTTTGTGAATACCGCTATAATTTTTATTTTTGCCCCTTGGGAAAAAAGGGCGATATAAAGTATCGGTGCTAACATTAGCCCCCCATTGCAAAGTGATATTGCTTCAGACTTATATTTACTTATTACTTTTGAAGAATGGTTGCCGAACTCTTCCATATAAAAATAAATTATGCGACAAAAAAAATCTAAAAAATCAACGGTAATTTTTAGCCGCTTGAAACTTATACATTATTGCACTAAAATTGAATATAAAACTGTATGCTCAAAGAATTCTAACACTTCTGAAAGGAACTGTATTTTTATTAAAACTTCTCAAAAACAAAAAAATATATATATACATAAGTGGGAAGCAATATCACTTTAAAATGGCGGTGCTATTGATATGACCCATACTGTACATATACGATTTTTTTATGCTGTTCGACATTACATCGTTATTTTACAAAAAGTTATATTACAAAAGTTTAATAAAAATGCGTTTTTCGACAGCTTTAATCCCAAATATCTCGAAAACTAGAGCCAATTGAATAATTTAAAAGCTAGATCAGCTCTCAAACGCCATGCTGCAAAATTTTGTTGGCCAGTGTAAGGCTTTTTTACATCATATTTTGTCTACTTCAGCAATAACTGTATACAAAAAATAAATAGGGACATACACATCCACATGTACATACTTCATACGTACACTCTCCCTCAACTGAACTGGTTCATAATTTTAGCCACATAAATTTTACTGCAATGCATATATGTATACCATTTTATTAATAATATGTCCCCTTCTTGCGGGTCAACTAACTTCGAACTAATTTATTTAACGGTTAGTACTTTTTTCACTGGCGTGAAATTACCTCGGTAAATTCGTCAGTTCTTTCAACGTAAAAATTTTACGTGAACTTAATTGTCAAAAATGTCGGGAGGCCAAGAGAAGTTCATTCGTGTTAACATAAACTTACCTTTACCAACGTTTTTTTTTTTTTTAATTTCGCAATATTCAACAAATATTAAAATGTATAAAATTTATAACTTGCCAAATTTCACATAGCTCAAAGTATATTCATGTCCATACGCACATACATATGTACATACTTACATAGGGAAAACATTTTGCCAACATATTTCAAGATTATTCGAGAACGGAATACAACTTCGTCGTGAAAATATTGAGAAATTTCACACATATTTCACGAAAAGCAATTTGTATACTTATTTTGACAACTTATTCACGTGAAATGAAACAGAGTACTATGCTTAACAAACAAAACACTAATTTATTATGTAGTTTGCTTATTTGCTAATTATAATTGATTAGAATGCATGTCAGAGTCAAAGTAAAATATTTTTAACTGCGTTCACATTATTTTTTATATTGTCAGAAAAAAACCGCAACAAATCTATGCATCACGAAGTGCGGAAAAATTACAGTTAAACTTATCGAGCCCTAACCGGCAAATGAGCTGCTTTTGACAATATATATCTAGATAAAATATGGGAATACTTTTCAATATGCAAGTTTTCTTTCATGTACATATATAATTTCTTCGGTTGTAATATGCGTCATAAGTCGTGCATTTTGGACAGCTCTTATAATCGGGAAGTACTATTAGTTAGTTAATGATATGTCAATCAACTTTTTTGAACCTATTTAGTTGAACGGCATTGTATATACAAACACACATAAATAAGTATGGACGACCATGTATGTACATATAGATATATGTAAGTATGTACCTATTCATATATGCTTCTGGTTTCAGGTTCAATGTTCCAATTTTTATCTGGCAAAACTATATATAAACTGGTGGCCAGATGTGCTAAAAAAGAATTTAGACAATTTTTAAAATTGAGAATAAAATATGTCGGCCCATTTCGGCGGTAACCTCGTATCTGCGTAGAGTAAGCCTAGAAACGGAACGAGATGTATTTATGTACATATCAGTGTTGGCACTAATCGATTGATTTTTTAATCAATTAGTTAGTTCGGTTTAATTCAATCTGATTACAGTTAATCATGATTAAGTTTGATTCAGCAGTTAATCGTAAACGCGATTAAAAAACTTAATTTTTATTCTTGTAGTTCTCTGCTGTATACACACATACATACATATATGGAAAAAGTCAAACTACCATTTTATTTCAAAGAATGTATTTTCAACATTTATTTCCGTGATGAGCTTACGCATGGCTATGCTCTGATTAAAATTCTTAGTATAAAATTGGTTGACTTTAGTGGCTTCCTGGCGGCAAATAATTGATATCATAGCAAAATTTCTCTTGAATTGTTTTTAGTGGATAAATTACCTTTACAAAAATACCATCTCCATTTTTGCCCACTTAGGCAGCACTTTGCGTTGCGGCAAAATGAGTTTTGGTAACCTTGAACTCCAGGCATCGAGATTTATGCATAAAAATCGTAAAATCGTTATAAAAAAAAAACAGATTTGTAGAATAGATAGAGAAAATACCGCCTCTCAAGGCAATGCCTTCAATGTAAAGCCGCTTTTTACTACCGATAAATTAGTAGCAATCTTGCCTTGTTTTCATTTGTTTTTTATTTATCGTTCCTACATAATAAAAACCCTTAGGTGTGCGGGAGGTTAAGCTACTTTATATGACGTTTAGACACATATGCTTATACATTGGGGTGGTCCAAAAACAGCGAAGTAGGAATTGTAATGCTCAGAATTCTTGAAAATCAATATTTGTCGATCGGAAGACTCTGGTTCTCTTCAGGATACTTTCAATAATACTACCCAATTGTTTATTTAACCATTTTTTAATACTAACGATTTTTTATTTGCAGCCCCATTGTATTTTTCGGGGTTTTTGTGGGTTTTTATAGGTCCGCCATAAATTATAGTTGCGATGAAAAAATGGTTAAATAAACAACTGGGTATTATTATTGGGAATCTCATGTAGATAAATATGAGTTTTCTGGTAGAAAAATATTGATTTTTAACTATTCAATACTATTTCTACGAGAAGTTGTTTTTTCCTCATATAAAATGCATGGAAAGCTTTGGGCGCTTTGAGCGACCTCTAAACATTTTTTGATTTCAAAATAAGAAAAAATAAGGGGATACCTTTTTTCGGTATAGAACTATCCTAGGGGGTGAGAGCATAAAAATTCCGACTTTACTTTTTCACATGCATTTTTGGCCCACCCTATTATACATACACACTTATGCCAGAAGCATGAATGTGGAAATTTATCAATTTTGAGTTATTGGGTTGACTTTGGATTTGGATTAGTAGAATAACGCCTTTACCCCGCGTACTTTAGTACTCTTTACCTAAACAGATTCCAGATAATAGCGACAAATTCGGAAAAACCCGAAATCTATATCTAAGTCACTCATACTTCTGGTGCTTAAATGGCCGGACACTTGTATCTGAACGCGTGCGTTATTCGTTGAAAATCATCAATCAAAAGTAAAGGATTTTGCAATTCGTCTATGACGATAGAACAATTTTCAGGTGCATTTGGTTCCAAGTAACCGGTTGTTTAAGCACAAAATGTGTGAAGTGACTTATGCCACTTTCAATCTGTGGTAAAAAGAAAAAAATATGGCCAAGGCGACTTTTCGTCTGAAATTTCTGAAATCGCTTTTTGGCTGTTCACACAGCGAATAAATTTCTGTCAATCTTTCCCGATACTGAAATGCAACCGTGAGCCGCTTTGCCGGTTGTTATTTCTCTTGTTTATAATTAAATTTATTTTCAATTTGGAGGTTAATTCATAATTTATAACTAAACAATTAAATTCCGCAAAATAATTAACTAAAAGCATTACTAATATTTTTTTAATTGTTCGTGAGTATTTCTCGCAAATTCGCGATCGCCGCCACGCGGCAACACTCGATTTGTTAGACAGCACTTGCAGCAGAAATAAAAATTTCCAGAGCAACGCGAGCAGTATATTTCCGAAATCTCTCAGTTGCAGTCACACCATACAACTTTAATTTTTGAAACTGATTTCCGAAAAGCGACAGAATAGTATGACATATACTATACATATTTATATAATATATAAAACACAAAAGGCTTTGTTATTGAGATAAAATTCAAATATATGTATACATATGTATGTACATTATCACAACTTTGCTTTGTTAATTACAAAAATTAATATTCCACACTAAGTGTGAAGAATGCAAATATTATAAAAGTATGACAATGAATATTATGCAATTCACATCCAATTCAAATACCCAATAAGTATATATCAGGTTATGTGGTTATGTAGTTATATTTTTTTATTCAGTTTTCAACAATAAAATACACTACACAATATTAATTTTTAGCCAGATAACCTGATAACCAGGCAAGTGTGAACAATCTCATTGTTTTAATTAATCATGTATGAAAAATTACGTCCGACAAATGCCCATCATTTTGCTCGATACAGACATTGTCTCTTTTTCGTGCGTTTTCCATTACACCACATAATGTTTCTGGTTGCTGGCTGCGTATTTTGACTCGAATATTCAGCTGTCTAGTAGTCTCTGGTTTATTAACTATTTAAATATTCCCAGTCGATAGCTGTTAAATCTGGCGAACGAGGTGGTCAAGGGAAATCTGTAATTTGAAACCAAACGTTCCCCAAAAATTTCACGTTGTTGGTGGTCTTGGGGTAGCAGTGCTGCACAATTTGAATTTTTAAAATTCTCCTCAATGTTGTACTGGAAATGCCCAATTGCCCAGTAGCATGATAAAAACATTATAAGGTAAAACCAGTGAAAGACAGTTGACGTCTGCTTGTAATGTTTTTATCGTGGGTGAAACGGCGGCGAATTGAGGTAGATGGATCATTGGCAACACTCTGCCGCTTAGCTTCCACCTCTTCCAGAGCGGTTGGCCGCTGAACTCCGTTCCTCAAAACGGTCGACCCATCTCCTTATCATGAAGGCTGTGGAAGCTGTGGCGATAATTTCGCTGCGTCATAATAATTTCTAGTTGACAAGCTTCGATCATTTTAAGGGCCGATTGTTCACTGCCTGATTAGCACAAATCGGAGATAGAAACTTCGGTTAAATACGACGACTTCTTTATTGATCTCATGTTATATGCATGATGTCGAAAACGTCGATAATGATGTTTAACTGCGTGGTAGTGATAACCAGACATTGAAAAACCGGCCCTAAGACGTTGTTTCATACTGTAAGTATCCATAATGAATTTCCAAGAATTAAATTACAACCAGCAAAAAACAAAAATGTGGGTGTTGCCATCTGTCTGGTTATCACGATATCTGGTTATGTGGTTATATTTTTATTCTGTTTACAACAATAAACCAGATAGTCAGGAAAGTGTGAAGACCTACAATTTTGTAAGTAAAAAAACAAAAAAGGTATAGTGTTTAACATTGGTATGTCTTATTTGCTCACCCTCTGTTGGGAAATATAAGGGAAATAAGGGTACTCAATATTTAGTGTTGTTAGTATCAAAAATATTTAGTTTAAAATCCGTTTATTATATCCTACTAAAAGAAAATAAATATTTTTAAAATGTATGATACGAGGTTAAAACAGAATTTACAAAAAATATAACTTCAAGGAACTTGGACAGTGAAATGGTATACATACTTGAAGAAATAGTGAAAGGCACTATTGTTTAAATGGTCTGTAATAAATTATGTAAACAGTTATCTAATTTACGTCGAAATTAAACAAAAACTTTAATACAATTTTTTTGAGGTTTGCTCAAGTCGTAAGTCTAGTCAAGTAGACAAACACTTTTTGGATTGACACTCAAAATCTTGGTGTAGGATTTGTTGCCAACAACAAAGAATTTGTTGGCAGTTTTACTATAAGGGTTATATTTTTAGGCAAATTTCTGGATTACAAAATTGGAAAAATGCTTAGTATATTTTCAGTTTATACCGAGACGAACAATTTTTGGAATGGTTTTCGGTTCGGTTTTGCTATTTAGAAATAAAAAACGGTTCGGTTCAAAACCTGTTTGCAACATTGCTGCTACACTGAGAAAAAAATCAACAACAAAAATGGTTAATAATACCAAACTTAAACTTGAAAAGGGATCAAAGTGATATTGGTTTAACATTAACAATTCCATTGTTGATATATTTTTTCGTTTGTATTTCTTTTGCTTTGCACCTCATAGATTCTTTTTCACATTTTGGAAACACAAAACAAAAATTTGTATTATCATTTTAACATGTTGCCTCTGACGGGATTTGAACCCGGACCTTCTGAAAGTTAGAAAATAACATCTAGCATCTCTACACACTCAGCTATATCCGTTCTGTAAATTTGTTCTCAAATGTTCAATTTTAATCTATTGTCTTCGTTGTTTCAGAATAAAATTATATCTTGCCTCTAACGACATTCGAACCCAAACCTGCCGGAAGCTGAGAAATAACAGCAAGCTTCTCTGCACGTTCAGCTAGAAATGTCTTCAAATGTTCAAGTTCAATCACATTTCTTACAATCGGTGTATTTACCATGAAAAAAATCTAGCAATAACTTGGTTGAAAAACAAAAAACCATTGTACTTTTGGCTCAGTGTATGCGTCAATGTGGAGGTTAATTAGAATTTTTAGAAAAAAGTTTGCTATGCAGATTTGTAGCCCATTAAATTTTACTAATAAAGTGCAAGCTCCACGCCCACAGCTCTTGTGGGCGGAAATAGAAAATGTTTTGATGAAATTCATATTATACGCTGGTTTTAACTATAAAAGCATAAATGACACGCATATTTAATGCTAACTTTTCCTAAGTAGGTCCTTTTTAAATATGCATTTTTAAATTAAGCACCAGAAATATTTCATACTCACAAAATTATGTAGAGCTTCAAGTGAAACTGTCATAAATTTTTCTATAGATATAAAAATTTAAATCAATGCTTGGACACATATATACTAAAAAACTGGTCACCAATGTCATTGGCTTGTTACATATATATCCTCACAAGTAATATAAAATACTTTTTTTACAAAAATATTTTTTTCTTTTTGTTTTGTGTTATTTCGAATCTGCTAATTCTATGAATCTGCTTAATTCCTTTTTCATAACTCGCTAATCGTTTTTTATTAGTTTTTGGCCGCTGTGGTTCCATTGTACGGTGGTTTGAATTTTCTCTTATATAAGAAAATTGTCCAACGCACATATTTTGCATGGAAGAAAGTGCCACAATACCGTCAGCAAAAAATATATAATTTCATTATATTGAAATTTAAAAGGCTACAAATCTGTGTACCAAAATTTTTTTTAGAAATTAAAGTTTTTTATAATTTTTGCGCGATGTTTGAGCTGCACTTTTATAAAAAATTTATAAAAAAAAATTCAGAATAAAAAGCAATAGAAAAATTATAAAAAGGTCACTGTATAATTGTT
Organism: Rhagoletis zephyria; assembly: GCF_001687245.7. Taxonomy (NCBI): domain Eukaryota; kingdom Metazoa; phylum Arthropoda; class Insecta; order Diptera; family Tephritidae; genus Rhagoletis; species Rhagoletis zephyria. The sequence continues at coordinate 14,093 of NW_016160842.1, read as the reverse complement.
AGTGTGCCTCACTATACATATTTTACTAGTATTATTTCGATATGCTCATTTATCAAACTCCGATTTTCTAAACATTTGAATGAAATACAAACTACTTCCTTTAACCGTTATCTTTAAATTGCAAATATTTATTGCAAAACAATAGACCATAAGTATATGTATATTCACATACGGATTCCTTTTTATAAATAAACATAAAATATATGTATATTTGTTTGTATGTATGTATGTATGTATTTGTGGTTGACGTATGTATACGCCTACATATGTACATATGTATGTATAATACGCATGCTAAATATGTGCTATGTATACACTATAACTATGTATATTAGACTGCATCACTCCCCATAAAAAAAAAATCGGTACTGTGTTTCCATTTGAATTATAAAATCTATTATATTTTAAGACTTCCACCAGAATATTTCGGAAAAATATTAAAATTTACGTGAGCTGGACCGATTTGAAAATACAGCCAAAAAATGGAGTTTTTTATGAATAAAAATAGTTTCTTAAAAAGTTTTTTTTTTTGAAAAAATCCCCTCAAAATGACAAAACGGTTTAATCATAAAAAATTTTAATAAAAGTATTTGTAAAAAATTTTAAAAAATTTTGAACGGACTCATAATAATCAGATTTTTGATGCTGAAAAACTTGCATAACTGAACCTAAACTCTTCCGATTTAGACTTATGAGTCATCATTGGAAAGGTATTTTCTCACCCTTTTTATTTCTTTATTTATTTTTATTTATTCAAAGGATGAAAGAGAAATGTAGAATTAAGATGTGTTGGCATTTGAAAAAAAAAAAAAATTGGGACGCGAATGACTTTTTTTTTGGACAGAAATAAGATCCCATAAGTCTAAATCAGAATAGTTTTTACCCAGTTATTAAAGTTTTTCGTAAATCAATCTTTGAAAAAAGTAAAGATTTTTAAATATTTTTGTGCAGCTTTTTTACGCTTAATCTGTTTTGTCATCTGAGGGGACTTTTTTCAAAAAGTTCTTTAAGAAACTATATTTATTCATGAAAAACTCCATTTTTGGAGGTAGTTTCGAATCGAGCCAGCTCGCTTAAATCTTAATATTTTTCCGAAATATTTTGGTGGACGTCATAAAATATAAAAAAATTTTAAATCCCGGTGGAAAAACCGCAACTTTTTTTTGGTGATGCAGTCTAATGGCTTAATGTACATACATAGTACATAGTATGTACATTACGTGTATGAATGTACTTAGTGTTTGTATAAATTGTAAATATTTGCCTAGAATGCATTTGCATGTAAAATGAGATGCGATCAATTCATAAATAGGTGCGATTTTTTCTATTTCAATTGCGCAATTGGTTGTCAGAGTTGTTAAGAAAAGTGTAACTAAATCGTTGCCTGAGTGGACGAGGAGGGAGGGGGCGGGCGGCTTTCAGTTACCTTTTTTGTAAACATATGATCATTAAGCCGTTCCAACATATTGAAGATCCTCGGTTTTCCATGCCTGAGTTGAGCTAAGTATACATACATACATACATACATACATATACATATTTATGTGATGAACAAAGTTTTAATATATAACTTTTCGGCTTCTCTTAAAATCCTCTCACAACAGAGAGCATGCATGTGAATTTAAAATCGATAATTAAACTCTTGTCGTCAGTATTTAACTACGCATTGTGCATTTGGTTCTCAATCTCTTGTCGGATATCTGGGGTCCTTTCTATTCAATATTTTTCGTGTTTTGTGGGAATTTCATTGCCCGCTTGAAGTCGTGCCGGAATCAAATTTTTCGGCCCGTACACATCTCTATTGTGGATGAATCTTCACACTGAGGTACCAGTATTTCATCAAAAGTTAGTCGAGAGTGAACTTTCTCCATCGCTCGCTGTGTTAATACACTTTATAAAAATTTGGACGATTCTTCCAAGATTAGTGTAAACGAGCCTTTAGTGCCGTTACAAAAAAATTTTAATAAAAGGTCATTTTATAATTATTTCTATTTCAGCAGTAACCCCTTTTTAAATAGCTACATTTCATTAATCTGTTGAAAAATATTTCAGAAAATACGAAGAAGTTGCAATTTTTGCATATGGAAACTTTTACTTCATGCATAATTACTTTGCACCAGTCACAAGGACATGTCTCACCGGTCATAAATTTAAATAATTTTTAATACTTCTAGTCTATTATATAAGCCTAATACATAAGCCTAATATAATTCATATTTTACCACACAAAAACATCTTTCGTGAAAACTAAGTGCTTTGGGAGTATTCTAACGTGACGAGTGGGATATTTTAACTCGTTTTTGCTCAAACTTTAAGTAATCTCTTTTTAACTAAACTAATAAAGTATTAAACAGGGAAGGTAATCACTAAACTAGTTAAATGAAAAACCAATACTACGTAGATCTTTATTGTTTTCCCCTATAATTGTATTCAAAAAACTTTATAAATTTGCATTAGTTTATAACAAGATAATTTAATTGTGCCTTTATGTTATAATTTTCATATAAAATATTTATATGTGCAAAGAAACAAGTTTTAGTTTTGTCGAATATTTAAAAAAAAAGTTTTAAAGATAATTTTATTTGTTGGTATAAGATTGTATTTCTATTGTACAATTTTATTTGTTTTGCGCTTTGCGGCATAGATTTTACCGACAAAAATATTTTTATTTTATTTTATTATATTTATTTATGATTAAGAGAAAAATACTGATAAAAATAAAATATTCCACACGAACAGGATTGAAATTTTGAAATTCCTGCCCGTATTTTGTTTGTAAGTCAAATACGAATGGCATTGTCCTACCATGATACAAAAAAGAAGGTAGTTTCAAAAAAACAACTTTTGACGGATAATAAAATTTTTTTAAGCTTCATAAATTGTGAGTATTATAAACCGCCTTGTCACTTTAATAATCAGCCTTATCATGAGTTTCATTTTCCCCGAACCGGTTCACTTTTCACTCTTGGTTTCCATGGTTTTACTATGGGCGGATGACAAATTTTCGGGTGATTTTTTTTTTCAGGTGAAACTCAGGATAAGGCAGAATATGAAAACAATATATCGGAGTATTTTCTTTCCCATATGTATAACAATGTAATAAAATTTCAGATCAAAAATCATTACAGTGCTTGGTATTTTTTTTTACCTACGCACTTTTTTTATTAAAAATATTTAAAATGTAAACTGTTAAAGGAGTCTTCATCGTAATTGTTCTTTTTATTTTATAATACAAGCCTCATGCGCATGATGTTGTTGTTGTTTTTTATATTATATTTTAAATGAAATTGGGGCTGAAATGCACCCTTGCTTTCAGAACTTGGTTCATTAGGATCGTATTCTGGACGTTCAGAATCATCCTTCGCAATATTGCTCAAAATACCTAAAATTTGCTGTGAATTGGAACCCCTCACTTCACTGTTCATAATGTCTGAGCCTCTAAGCCTGACGAACATGAAAGAAAAATTTATTAATATTTGCATAATCTTTTTATGAAAAATATTTCTTATGAATCGCTGTTGTTGTTGTAATAGCATACATATTCCCCAAAGAATTTTTGGGGGGTGTTGAAAGCAAACTAACAAAATATTGAAACAGCTTATTCCCCCCAACACCACACATACATATGTGTTTGCCAGAAGCTTTGCCATGACTATGACGATGTGGCAGATATGTATGTATTCTGTTGATATGTATCGCTTATGAATTTCTTTAGTCTATATTCGCAAAAATGATTTATGTATGTACATAAGTATATGTTGACAATTTTATGAGATATCCATTACTTGTTTACTGGCCTTAATGAATTGCGTATGTATGTATATTTTCCACTTCGACCACGTTTGATAGGTACATACATATGTATGTATGTATGTATGTATAAATTGATTGGCTCAAAGAGCCATTATAGGCGTAATAAATTTTTCTTTTTGTTTTTATAAAAGTACGCATTTCACAATTATTTAATATATTTAAATCAAGTACAAAGTACTTACGTTCGCAGACAAACCCTCAAATGGCACACTTGAGTATGTAAGGATTAACCAATGCATTTTGTGCGACAAATTAATGGCATATCGTTATCGGTAACCCAAGACGTCGATAACCGTTTGCATGAGAAGTCACCTACATACATATGTATGTACATACATATGTACATTAGACCGTACCACCTTAAAAGCAAACAAAAAACGCTCACCGTACAACTTCGAGTATTAAGTGTTCCGCAAGGCAATTTCGAAACAAATTTTTTTTTTGTCGAAACTGCGACCCTCAGTTTTTTAATTTTTTTTTCATATCGACACCTGAGCTGAATATCGACCTATCTCGGCAGACAGTTCGAAAACGCCCTATCACAGAAAACTTTTCATGAACGCCCTATTCAGAATTTCGTTAAAGAACGCCCTATCTCAGAATTTAGCTTAAGGCCGCCCTATTTAAATATATTTGTTTACATAATACCATAACACCAAAAAGTTATCAGTTTATTCTGCGATTATTTTATGTAAGTATGTAATTACAGATTAAAGAGGGACGAATTTTGTATGGCTAATATTTTTTCTAATTACAGATTAGGGAGTTAAGCTTGCAAATGAGGATAATCTACTTATGTACATGTAAACCTAGTATTAAATTCGAAGGTGTGCCGCGAACTTTTTTTTCTGATACGGTCTAATGTATGTACATACATACATATGTACATACATACATCTATATGTACATACATATAACATCGTTGTTTTTGAATGTACAACTGTTTACTGAGCACACAAGAAAATATATCTACATACATTTGGTTTTAACTGATTAAGTTTATTAAGCGATTTTTAAGATAATATTATTCGTTATAAATACGCATATATACACATGATTAATTCTAATTTCAGTTTTATACATTAAAATATATGTATATATATTTTTTATGCATCTACATATGTATGTACGTACATGCATATGTATGTATATATGGATGCTATGACTTTATGAGACTTAATATTTTATCTTATCTTGTTTTTATAAAATCTTAAAACTACAATACACTACATTTGCAATTAAAAGATTTTACAAAATCGAATTTATAAATTTCTACGCCACTGCACAGCTTCACAGGCTTACATACAGTGACTCGAACAAATGACCACGTGTTAATTTTTTTTTTTTGAATATTCGTAATGATTTTCGAGCTAAATTTTTTTTGTTATTTTTCTATAAAAATACTGTACAAGCTTTAACCAAAACTATATAAATCACAGTTTCAAACTTTACACAAAATTTAGCAAAATTCAACAAATTTTCATCAAAATTTCAACTTTTTAATCCTTTATATAGCCCATACAATTTTAGTCTAATGAAATGCAAGTTTCAAGCAGCTAAAAAATCGCGTTGATTTTTGAGAACTTTTTTACGGTGACGGATTTTTGCACTTTTTTTCATATAGACATGAATTTCTTATGAAAAAGAACGCGAGAGATAGGTATTAGTTATTATATTGGTATTATATTCTGCGTTCCGTTTCCTTTCGATCAATCTTCGAAATTTACGATTATACCTACATATTCTACATTTCGATCGTAGTTCCGTTTTTCTAAGTTGCAAATTTGTTGACGGAGAACGTTTCGATTGTTATTTTCGTGGGTTTAAATAATAAAATTTTATACAAAAATTAAGTAAAATATACTGTGCATGATTGTAAAAGTCATCATAAACTAAACGAATTTTCTCGATTTCTGTGTTTTCGCGAGCGGTAATACGGGCAATACGACAAATTGGCTCAAATAATGGCAACCAAAAGAGATATTGCGCGAGGGTTTCAAAGAGGAAGTACAGACGTTTTTGTTTTCATAATCTATAAATAAGACTGTGAAATGCACTGACTACAATTTATTCTTTGTATATAAAATTAATAGAGGAATGTACATACATACATACATACATAAAATGTGAAGTTACATAAAAAAGGTGCTTTTATTATTGCACTCGTTTTTACTAACTTTTTAAAAGGAGTGCGTATGTCGTCTCGAATTCGATTTGCTATGGAAGGATAAGCTTTGTTCTTCCCCTCCTCCTGACGGCTTTCAAAATGGAATTCATTCGCGTTCAAATCTTCCACTCTTTGTTTAGTTTCGATTTCACACATTCCTAGGCAAACAGCTGATTTCTCTTCCTCTTCCTCTTTCGATTCGATCGTAACGCAGAATACCTTAGTTCGATTCTTGCGGAGCGGAATGCGGGAACGTAATCGAAATGCAGAATAGGGCTGATTAACAAAATTTCAAAAAGCAACGCCACTTGTTATATAAAAAAAAAAACCACAAAAGTAGTCTCAAAAAAAATTCTCAAAAATCTTTAATTAGACAAAAGTTATATGGGCTATAAAACTGCATACCCAAAAATGTTCTAAAGCTGTGATTTATGTTTTTAAGTAAAGCTTGGATGGTATTTTGATAGACAAATAACAAAAACAGTTTAGCTAGAAATACATTACGAATATTAAAAACAAAAATCAACACGTGATCATTTGGTAGAGTCGCTGTGTTTACATACATACTTACATATGTACATGCATGTGTATATCTGCCCAGCGGCGAATGAAATGCATTCTGCATCGATGACAAGTAATGACATTTGATTACGCTCTCATTTTCCATTCAAATATGCATTACATTTAAAATTCCGTGACATTGACAGTAAGGGGTGGCATATATTTATGTAATACCCCTATATTAGCATTAAGAGCTAGTACCGTACGAAAACATTACAATACAGATATATCAATAACCACCCACTGGGAAAATAGGTAAGCACCTTCCGAGGTAAGCCATGTTTTCTTTCAGTTTTTAGTACCAAAATTGTCATCATGGCTAATGTCATCTACTAGTAAAGGGCAAAATGAACACCTCCGAAGACACATTACGTTGTCAGTTGCAAAATAACGTGCAGCCGAAGTTATTTCCAAGCACCGAACTACTCCGAGCGACTGCTCTGCATTACACGTAACTTACTTTGTATAGCGGCTCAGAAGTATGTCTGATACCAAATGTACATTCTAAATTCCTACTTACATAAGGCGGCCATGCCTTTGTAAAAGTAAGGGACGTTCGGCAGGGAAATGGTAATGACTGGCAGGTGAAGAGTAAGTTGCTAATAAGGTATTATTACGTGCTCCTAATTCCCACTGGGACGTTTATAAATAAACATATACATACATACACAACACATACACAAAAACGGCACTCACGTACACAATACATTCACAAAAACGATACTACACCGTCTCGCTTTGATTTCGGAATGCTTACACATTGAGAAGTTAGCTTACTGCCAATATAGATGTATTACATATGTATATGGGGGTGGGTGTTGCTGCGCCATTACGTTTCATCAGCGCGCGATACATCGGAATTGATAACATTTGAGAAGCAGTGCTTGCATTTCTTAGATTCGATTCTGGATTTGATGGCAATGTCATGACATTGTAGTTACGCTGCCTTATATGACACATTGCAGGGTTAATGTGGTAAATTATAATGTTTGTAATATTTATTGATACATTTCATTCTTACCTACACTGCTTTTCTTTTAACTATGTTTTATACTCATGCAATTTCTTAAAAGTTATGCGGAAAAAAAGCTCATACATACATACATAAATAAATAAATAAACATTATTAGACGATTTATAATTTGTTCGCAACTTTACGACTTTGCGGTTGACCCTTTGGTTGTGTGCATTCAGTGAATTGAATAACCAGAGGTGGGAAGAAGTGGCATACATATGATAAATGGAAAAAAAACTAATTAGATAATTACGTTGATAACGGTAATTTGTTGATGGCCTCTAGTTGTTGTAAAAGAACAAACATATGTACATATCGAGCTTGCCACTTTATGATTATGATTACATAACAATGACGATTGCTTAATTATAGTACTTAAATTATATTCGATTACGATTAATTATAATCATATATGCTACTATTACGAGTATAATAATCATAATCATGTATTTCATGATTACTGTAATTGTTATCATAAAAAGTACGATTACGATTACAGTAGTCGTAATTGAAAATTTTAAGGATTACAATGAAAGTATTCGCAATTAATATAATTACAATAACAGTAATCGGAATGCAATTCTAAGTTCAAAATGTAGTCATAATCCTTAGCGTATAGCCAAATGCCAGACAGGTATAAAATTTTACTTTTTAAATTTACATAAAACATTCTTTCAGAGATGTTCCAAGGATGTCAATAAATATTGTGCCTTTTAAATATCTGGCATCAAAATGAAGTAATATGTAAAGAAACAAGGACCTTAAACAATAATTATGTATTTCGATTTCTCCTTATACGAAGATCTTTAAGTTTCAACTCTTTCGGTCATATTAAGTCGTTATTTTATGATTCTTATTATTCGAAGCCATTTCGATGTAACAAATGAGATCTAAAACTAACGGTTAAAACAATAAAAATTCAAAAATAGCAATGAAATATGATGCATGTATGTAGTATATACAGGAGGGAATACAGGACGAATAACTGTTACCCAGTTTTTTTGAGAAATAAAAGGCCTTTTATAGATTTTACGAAAAAAAAAAAAACATTTTATTGGCAATTTTCCACAGATTTTACTTAAATTTTATTTATTAGGTTTTTAATTTTAACCTTTATGCGGGTACTCCATCGATACTAAAAGTAAGCGCTTACCAAAGTATACAAAGTTTTTGCTGGGACTTCTTCGGTTATTTTGTTTTCATATCTTCTGTAACTATAGACTAATTTCCTCCTCCTTTTGTCCAGCATAGACTCGGAACTAGTGACAAGGACGGCCATTTACAATTTTTCTTTTTTTTTGCCTTTTTTGTCTTCTTTTTACAAAGTCTGATGCTGGATTTCCACTAGGTATTAAATGGCAAAAATGGTAATGACAAAGTTGGGCATTAAAAAAAACATTCGTGTCATTGCCTTAAAAAATTGTCTTGAAATTCATTTTCACGTTGCATTTTTTAAATGGCACAAATTTTTGTCATTCTAATGCCTGGTGGAAATTCGGCATAAGAAAAAATACATCTGAAAAAGACTTATCTCACAAAGTTGACATTGCTAGCAAATGCAAATAAGGATTGAAATTTTAAAACTAATTAATAAAATTATAGTTAGTAAAACCCGTGGAAAATTAACAATAAAATACTTTCTTCGCAAAATCTATAAGGAAGTTTTTCATAAAAAAAAAAAAAACTGTGTACCAGCTATTCGTCGCCACGCTGTACATGCATACGTACATATCGAGGGCTTTTATATTCAATATCCCCTATCTGCAATTTTCTGATATAAAAATCCATCTAATACTACATTGCAAAGTTAGAATTAACATCAGTGATGACAGTTAAGACCCAGGTGAATTCTAACCAGAATTTCGGTTAATATAATACAGTTTTTCATTCCATGAGTAAATGAATACGCCAGCCAACATTTGTTGTATATATGTACATACATATGAACCAGGGTTGTGCACTTACACAAATTTTCACACTTGCATTGTAAATAATTGTAAAACATTGTAAACAACTGTACATTGTTGATTAATTACATTGTTTACAATTATTCACAATAATTTACAAGTAAAGAATTATTGTAAATAATGTAAACTAGTAATCATCCCCGAAAATCGGGGTGCTCCGTGGTCTAAAAAATCTGCATATTTCTTTATTCTAAAAACTACATGCATTGGTAGTTAACTTTAACTTTGATATTTTGGCAAGTTCATACTCTATTCAATACGTATACATAGCTGGCCATGCGTAAAGCAATCCTCTTGCTAGGGTTGGACCTTGAGATAAAAATCACATAACTTCCGTGATCGTGCGCTCGAAGACATTACAGATTTTCCACTTCTTAGAAGCCTTTCGAGGCAAATTTTAAACATACCAGCTAGCACATCAACTATTTACAGAGTTTTTTCTGTGTCAGGCAGAGTTCTAGAAAAATCATTTTTAAACAAAAATATAAGATGTCATTTTAAAATTACATTAAATGAATATTGATGAGTATTATTTTCTAAGAAATTTGTAAAAAAAAAAACTAATAGCGCGTTCATGCCAGGCAAGGCATTTGGCCAAGCTTTTATAACAATACTTGTGCGATGAAGCCTATTTATATGAAATGCTGTTTATATAAATAAAGTTTCAATTTGAAAACAAAAACGTTCGTGAACGTGATTGAAAAAAATATAACAGAACGTGAGTGTGCGTGTTTCACAAAACCATCAACGTGAGCGTGCGTGAACGTGAGCAAAAATCACTCACGCGCCCATCTCTGGTTTGCACCGAGCCAATATTTACCAATATTTACATTGTTTACAATTATTTATAATAATTTACAATTACTTATAATTGTTCACAATTCTTTACAAATGTACATTACACCAAAAATATCATCCTGTAAATATTTACATTATTTAGGGCCATTTTCTGAAGTAACCTTTAACTTTAAAGCTCACTTTATATCTAAAGGTTGGATTAAAAATAAAGCTATGTCTAAAGTTAAGCATTTCTATTATCGGTTTTTGACGTATGTATGTTTCTGGGTTGTAAATCAATTTAAAACCGACAACAAAATGATTTACTTTAGACACAATCATAAATTTTAATGTAGCCTTTAAATATAAAGTGAGCTTTAAAGTTAAAGGTTACTTCAGAAAACGGCCCTTACAAGTAAAGAATTCTTGTAAATAATGCAAATATTATAAATAATGTAATATTGTAAATATTTTACAGACACAACCCTGATATGAACATATGTACATACATAGTATGTATGTATATATTTATTTGAGATATATATATTTTTTTTCAAACTAGGAATCTGTTCTATTAAGGTTTCGTCAGGGGAAGCAATATACTTAATCAAGTTACAGCTGTACAGGCAGGTTCTGCAGTTCATTTACGAGTGAATTTCAACTTCCGCCAATTTTAATTCAAAACGCATTTGATTGAAATTCACTCGGAAGTGAATAACCCACGATGTAGCGAACAAAGGAGGCGCATTACACAAGCCAATTTTAACAATTTTGAAGTAAAAGTAAACAACGCCTCGGAAACCTTAAATGCACTAAAAATCGGCTATTACTTTCACCAAAATTACCGTTAAAACCATTTTCTTTATTAATTATTTTTATAAAACATATATTTTTACAATTCAACATAATTGAACCACATTTCCTATCGAAAAATCGAATATTAAGAAAATTACTCTGTTGGCAGTTTAGGCTTTGTTTACTTTTACTTGAGAAATTTCCTCGCGCCGCCGGGAATGCGGGATCTTGTATTCTATCATTCCAGTCTATCCGTTACCTGTATCGAGTGAAGTGTATAAAAATTTTAGATTATCGTTAATTTCTTCATGTTACGACGATCGGATTTAAACCAAATTAATATGGGACATCCTGTGAGGTAAAACCTTTCCTTAAAAAAGGAATTATAGAAATCGGTTGACGTGGTCCAAAGTTATGCGGTAACATAGTACAAAAAAAAAAATATTCCGACGAATTGATAACCTTTCTCCTTTTTGTGAAGTCGCTTAAAAAGAAATTTAATGTGGGAAAAATAAAAATTAGTTGACGTACACAACTAAAGGCAAATTTAGGAGTTCGAAAAATTTAATATCTATAGTCATTGAAAAGTACTGTGAACTACAGTTTAAGGGTGCATAATTGTATTTCTTTCCAACCAGCTTGGATGTCATAAATAAAACCAGATATTGACATATATATGTATGTACATACATAAATGTATTTATATTCAGCGGTCATGTTACTACTTTACTATATATACTTGCTATATAATCTTTATCAAACTACATACCTAAATACGCACACATGTATTAATTAACTCAAAGGGTTTTGTTTTCAATATTTTAAACTGCGCAGTTTTATGCATATTCTTTATGATTGCATATTTATAGTGTTTTGAATCTGGTTTCATCTTTTGGAAAACTAAAAGGATGTGGAGCAAGTATTGGAACTTTTTTAAACCAAGGAGGAGCCTTTGCGTAATATTTTACAGCCGGGCTGTTTACATGTTTGCATACATACATAGTATCTGCTAGCTATTCATTTAAAACTGATAATTTGAATTTTTTAGACTCTGTGAAATCGAATTTCGTTTCATTCATAATTGTC
>NW_016160842.1:0-1233 GCF_001687245.7 Rhagoletis zephyria | reverse complement strand
AAATATTATAAATAATGTAATATTGTAAATATTTTACAGACACAACCCTGATATGAACATATGTACATACATAGTATGTATGTATATATTTATTTGAGATATATATATTTTTTTTCAAACTAGGAATCTGTTCTATTAAGGTTTCGTCAGGGGAAGCAATATACTTAATCAAGTTACAGCTGTACAGGCAGGTTCTGCAGTTCATTTACGAGTGAATTTCAACTTCCGCCAATTTTAATTCAAAACGCATTTGATTGAAATTCACTCGGAAGTGAATAACCCACGATGTAGCGAACAAAGGAGGCGCATTACACAAGCCAATTTTAACAATTTTGAAGTAAAAGTAAACAACGCCTCGGAAACCTTAAATGCACTAAAAATCGGCTATTACTTTCACCAAAATTACCGTTAAAACCATTTTCTTTATTAATTATTTTTATAAAACATATATTTTTACAATTCAACATAATCCTATCGAAAAATTGAATATTAAGAAAATTACTCTGTTGGCAGTTTAGGCTTTGTTTACTTTTACTTGAGAAATTTCCTCGCCGCCGGGAATGCGGCATCTTGTATTCTATCATTCCTGTCTATCGTTACCTGTATCGAGTGAAGTGTTAAGTGTGCTCCGGTCGTTAGAAAACTATTAGGGCTGTTCCGGATGTTGGGAAAATGGTTTTGGATTTGCAGTTGGAATTGCATTTGCAAATTTAATGCTTGCATATGTATGCAATGTATGTACATATGTATGTATAAGGGAGTTCCATAACAAGATGCAATAATTGCACTCTTCATTTTTCGGGCTTTTGTTTGTACCTTATGCCGTTTTCTTATCTATAAAACTTTTGACTTTTCCTTAACCTTTTCTTAGCATTTGTGCCAAGAAGCACAAGAAGCCCTTCTTGGGTACGCCTCTTAGAATTATATTCCGGGAAGCATCTGGCAGTAATACAATTTTTTTTTTCAATAATCTCAACAACTGAAGTGGATCTCCTCTGTTATGGAATTTCTCGTACATATGCAGTATAGGGCATTAATAAACTGAAATTTTAAGAAAAATGTTTTTATCATATCTAACAACTTTAGATAAAATTAGATATTATAACAAGTAATTTTTAAGCAAAAAACAAAACCGACTTCAATTCACATATAAAAATTTTAGATTATCGTTAATTTCTTCATGATACGACGATCGGATTTAAACCAAATTAATATGGGACATCCTGTGAGGTA
>NW_016160841.1:0-58651 GCF_001687245.7 Rhagoletis zephyria | reverse complement strand
AAAACGCTTGAGCGGGAAAATATGTACAAATAGGCGGGAAGAGAAATAAGTACATATGTACATGTATATATGTATGTATTTTCGAGATACTGGATATTGGCTTTCGGAACTTATTTACTCGAACTTGGAAGTATACATATATGTATATGCACGAATTTCCAAAAAATTCTTTAACGGGCTGGGGATGCCGTTTTATTCGGTAAAAATGGCACACAAGGTTTTTATGATTTTTAGGTTATTTTTTTTGAAATTATTTAATGCAAGACTTGTAAATGAGGATGTTGTAAATACCGTGGGAATATGAAGCACTAGGAGAAATATATGCTCACTTATGGTTTGTAATAGGGATTTTTTACTTCCTGCTGGTTCGGGGTCTGCTGGCGCAGAAGGACCAAAATGGCGCGCACAGTTGGGCTTCCTGGTGGCGAGTGGTGGTGCTGCGGGAGGTACAATCTCCAAGTGATCGCCAACGGTGGCAATTTGATAGGCGACACAACTCTTGCGGCGACGGGGTAGCGGTGGTGAACTGGATGCACGGTCTTCGTTGCGACGATGGAGCGGATGGTCACCTGGTGCACTCAAATGTCGGTGATGTTGGGCGGCTTATTTCGTCGGAACACTTTGGCACAACACAAATGGCGTTTGTTAGCGGAAATGAAAGAGTCTACAAATGTATTTAATGGTACTTTATTTGTACGCCCTTTACAAAGCAAATTTATTATAATAAGCCGTACGCGGTTAAATTACAAAAATGCGGATGAACTAAATATATGTTCTAAGAGTCTATGATTTTCACGCACGAGCACTACGACTTCTTTTTAGAAACGGTAGAAATGATGCGGATATTTAAGATTTCGCTTAACTATTTCGCGCACGAGCACTGCAGCTTTGTGTGGATACCAAAAAAACGATTGATAAAAAAAAAAATATAAACTCATCTGTCAAATGCAAAGTATGTACATACATACAATATGTGTATACAGCGAGTGCTCTTGCTAGCGAATAACTTCCGCGTTGCAACTACTTAATCATAACGTACAATAATGCTTACATAAAGTGTTCACTAAATATAATTCCAAGTGCAATGTATGCAGTTTGATAAATATAAATTCAAAGGTATTCACAAGATACAATGGCAAAAGTTAAAATCATATTAAGTAAATGTTTTAGTACAAATTCAAAAGTAAATACGCATAGTTATGAATGCATACAAATTCAATAAATACATACATAGGGTGCTAGCGTATATATCGCATAGATATGACTGCATACAACTTCAATAAATACATTCAATGAAATACTGTGGACGTGTTTCCGCATTGGTCGCTCCAACACTACTAAAAAATAATACATTTTTGCACATCTAGAGGCAAAATATTTTCGTTTGACAGTGATGGTGCAGATCTGATACCTTCGCTTAGTAAGATTGAATATAGTAGATTTCTTAACAGATGGCAACCCTATTCGAAAAAATAAAACATTTATGCTAATCCCTCGTTTTTGACACCTCATTGTTTTAATCAAACGAACTACGCGGATCTTATAATTTTTTAGACAGGTGGCAACCCTATAGAAGTTTTTAATACCAAAGGTCACGCTCCTGTCTATACCGAATATATTAGAAAAAATCTCGTCAAAATTCGTTTAGTAGTTTTTGATAAAGGCGCATTCAAAAATCTATACTTTCCTTTATACTATTTATAGGTAAGATAGGAACATTTCAATAGGTGGCAACCCTTTTAAAAAATTCAAGCCTTTGTTCATGCGAAGGCCATGCTCTTTCATTTGCTATCTCATTTTGTTATTCAACGAGCGGTGAAAATCTTAATTTTTCAACAGGTGGCAATCCTATTCAGAAAAGTATTACATTATTGCATATCTAGAGGCTAAGTCCTTTCATTTGACAGTGACGGTGCAGGACTGATGCCTATGCTTATTATGATTGAATATAGTAATCTTATTAACAGGTGGCAACCCTATTCAAAAAACTAAAACATTAGTGCCTTTCTAGAGGCCAATCCCTTTCATTTGACACCTCATCTTTTGTAATCCAACGAACGGTGCGGATTTTATAGTTTTTTAGACAACCTACAAGAAACCAAGAAAGGTCACTCTCCTATCGATACAGAGTATATTAGAGAAAATCTCGTCAAAATCCGTTCAGTACTTTTCGAGATTACCGCATACAAAGAATCTCGACTTTCCCTTATATATACATACATATGTAGTAGCAATTATCTGGGGTACTTCGCTGCGCCTTAAATGTATTTTTGTGTTGTAACTCTCTCCCAAACCCCTTATGGCCTCATTTATCAAATATATTTAAAGAGCTTTATGAAGTAAGATTTTCAAAAAAAAAAATTCGATCTATGAAGCATTGTTTATTTTTTTTTGAGTGTGGGTGTTAGTTAATACATATGTTTTCGAAGGTACTTAGAAAATATGTAAAGTACAGACTTTCTCTTGGAAATTTAATTTATAATTTTATAACTGAAGTCGACTATCGCACTCTTTCCTCAAACATGTGTTAATTCAAAATTCAAATACCGTATATTTATTTAATTTGAAGAAAATCTCCCTACTATACAAATATGTACTGCAGTATTAACTAATATTTCAAATGGATGTGAGAGGGGGTAACAAAAGAAAAATACTTTAAGGTGTAGCGAAGCACGCCGGGTATTTGCTAGTATTTAATAATAAAATTAAATTAAAATTTTCAAACAGGTGGCAACCTTCCAAAAAATATTTTCGGCTGTAACAGCCATCCCTAAAGAAAAGCATCAGCGTTGCCTGGCTGTCAAAAAATTCTCTTGCCCATACGATTTGTATGAAGCATACCGAAATAACGCGGCGTCGACGCTTAGCGGTTAGAAAATCCTATTTTGACAGGGCGTTGGCTGCAGAAAACGGCGAAACTGTCATTTTCGTAGTTCACACAAACAAACATATGCTTATTGTTGGTGTTATTTCTTCATTGGACGTAGCTTTGCCGCTTTTGTTTAGGTATTGCACTTCAGCGTTAACGCTAGGCGTCAGAAAACGCTTAGCCCAACGCTTTTGTGTAGGTACGGTAGTAGGATTTCTTTAGCTTCTTTCTTTTGACAGCCATACTTCAACATTTACTCTATCTTATCAATTTGCTTTAACACAAATTTGCAAAAATGGCCTCTATAATATTGTTTTCAATATTTTAAATTGGACCTCTAGCAATGCATCGGTTAGAAGTCCATTCAATTTCATACATTGCAAACATAAAAACAGAGAGACGGTTAAAATTTCTAAAAACTATTGATTTGGCTTCCTTTGCTCTAATAAAGACCTCCCATATTAATTTTTCTTTAATATCTATAATGTACAGCCATCGGTATTTTATAATATTATTAAATGTATAGAATTAAGCTTGAGAACAGCGAAATCGAAGCACATAGTTGCACTTACAGTTCATTCGGCAGTGGAAAAGAGGTTGATATGTAAGTGGATCATTTCCAAACGAAGTGCTATTTTTTTGTTCCCCCCTTTTTAAATTTATTTGTGGTGGTAAAAACGAAAAATCAAAAACCGCATTATACGAACCAAATAATAAGCCACTAGCAAAGCTGCCTTTTTTAGTGCCAGCCGTTTTCTTTTCTTTTGCCAACGGTATTTCTTTGATATATTTTACCTACTTCATATAAAAACATTTGTCCCCGCTGGTTATTCGATAATCAACATGAAAAAAAGTTTAAGCAAAGAAACAATCAAAAAAGGCGTAACTGTTTGTAAATGACCACCTTAACCTTTATTGTTTTATTCTATTTTCGCTTAGAAATTTTATCAACATAAGCGTTGCTTTCTGTTATAATATTGTACTTCCGAATTTTTCTAAATGTAACTTTTTTCATTTTCTTGTTTATATATTTTCGTGAAATAAGACTCTTAGAAAAAACAACCGAAAAAGGTGAAATAATCCCAGAATGTCACTTTTAGGTGGAAAGGATTTTTGATTTAAAAAGCTTATTTCTCCAAAAGTGTTCAAATGGCATATATGGGAAATTGTTGCCGAAGAAAGATTAAACAAAAAGCCTGCTTCCCAAGCAAAACCATGACATGGAACCACGAAAAATGTCATGAAGAAAGTGGAAAAAACTTCATCATTAGCATATGTAATAAATCAGATTCAAAGTGATATGCAAATGTTTAAAAATCATGCATTTAATGTTAAAACTCAGTACAATGCTTATCGGTTAGTATGTATACTTTTTTCTAATAGTTCCAAAATTTAGGATTAAACCTTTAACATTTTTTTAAAAAAGTGGCATTTGGTAAAATATTTTACAAAAATGCAAAAGTAAAGAATAAATTTATCTTTGAAGAGCCTGAAAGCAGTTTCGTATTCTCAAAAATGTTTACGTCGGTAAACGGTTTCAGAGGATAAATTTACCAATCTTAAAAAATCTTGGAAATTATGCAAGTACATACATACATAAATACATATACATATGTGACACGTAAGGTTAAAAAGGACCTACGGTCAGAAAAAATCGGTTTTCACTTTTTCATCGACTCTTATAGTAAACGGGCCGCTCTTTCCAATGCAATAAACCGCAGCTTTCTAGCTGCATTAGTTTTTTCACAATTTCACTTCAAAGTTAGGTACTTTTACAAAAAAAAGTACAAAAAAAATCAAATCTGACAAACTATTCTGAAATTAATCAAATTCGCTTGAAACTCGTTACTCGGGGGTTTTCGGGGTCGCTGATTACGAATCCGATGTTAGTTTTTCAAAATCCAAAATGGGGATCCACATGAATTCGAACAAATTTTAAATTTTTTCCGCCATATTGGATTCGCCATTTTGAATTTAAAGATACGAACATCGGATTCGTAATCAGCGCCACCAAAAACCCCCGAGTAACGAGTTTCAAGCGATTCCCATCAATTTTTAAAAAAGTCATTAGCCATATTGGATCCGCCATTTTGAATTTTGGAAAACTAACATAGGATTCGTAATCAGCGCCACCAAAAACCCCCGAGTAACGAGTTTCAAGCGATTCCCATCAATTTTTAAAAAAGTCATTAGCCATATTGGATCCGCCATTTTGAATTTTGGAAAACTAACATAGGATTCGTAATCAGCGTAATCAGTTTCAATCCATTAAAACGTTCAGAAGCATCAAAATCAACTTGGTAAACTTCAAAGTCGTTTTTCTCGAAATCGTTTTTTCTGAGCGTAAGTCCCTTTTAACTTTACGTGTCACATATATTCATTCATGTTCATACTTACAAACATACATATGTTTAATTTGTTGTGTCAACCACATACTGCATATGAGTGTAATGCGATGCTTTGTCTTTCGTTTATAAATGTGTACATACATATGTGCGTACATACATGTCTGTATTTAGCAAGTTCCATAAGTGATCGCTGTTTAGCTCAAATACGTGTATGTGTGTATGTAGTATGTGGTACAGCGCGGTCACGTCGCTCATACACATCTCGTTTGCCTTTGTGAGCTCGTGTTTGATCGGCCCTGATATACAGAATTTTCGCGTATAGTTTAAAAAACTAGTACCTCGCTATTATAATTTGCATTCGTACTGTCATCAGGTATGAGAATCAGTGTTGCCAGAACTTTTTGGATCAACCGGCTAAATTAGCAAAACAAATCGGTAAAAACAGCCAAACTGTTTCAACTAAGTTTCGCATGTTTTATTTAAATAAATCATAAGTAGACTAGTTCTTGGAGAGAAGTTGCAAATTCAAGCTTGAACAAATTTTGTGGCACATGGTTGCATTTTTTGTCGACGATAATTTAAATAAACAGGTTCGTCAAATTTATAAATTTACAAACTTGAGCGATTTTAAAATGAAAAAATGTGAGTAAATACTTGTTTACTTAATTAATTTAGTTAATTCCAATGATTTCAAACGTACTCGGAATGCATCTCGACCAGAGTCGATATAGGAAACCCGACAGTTACTACGACAAAGAAATTGAAACGTATGTTGAAGAAAGTCGGGCTAACAAGAAATATACATGTAAATCCTGCTGTTTTTTCCTCTCTGAAACAATTTTAACAATTCTATACAGTTTTCTTATGTTTGAAATGCAACTGTGGACACCAGCTGGCAGGGAAACTTGCAAGTTTCTGTAAATTTTCGTCCGTGCAGAAATTTGCAAGTCTCTCTACTCGAGAGAGAATTTGGGAGCATTTTTTCTCACTAACTGATATTTTGAGTGATAGTTTTCGCTGGATTTTCGACGAACAAGCCTATTGTCTTCCCAGAGAGTTATACTGAGCTCAATCATCTCTATCGATTCGAATTTTTTATTTTTGTTTTTATATTTGGAGCCCAACTGCATTTGTTCCCTTGTTCCTAGACTTGTTTTACACTTCGCAATATGAAAACTCACCCGCTGTTCCTTCTGTTGCTGGCGACGTTGGATGAAAACATCTGCAGCTCGAACAGCATCAATTTGTTTGCGACGTTTAAGATTTTTATCAAGATCGTTGCAGTCATTAGATTGCTGACTATCACTAGAACTGTTAACAGTAGGGGAATGTTTCCTAAGATAAGCAAAAAAAGTTGAATTATATGTAATTAGAAAATGGTATAGGTACAACATATTCTTTGTATACCTAGATCCGCGGTCATCACTTTGAAACTCACTAGGACCAGTTGAGCCACAAGATGTTTTTTTTTTTACAAAATTATTGCTTCGGGATTGGCGTTCATTTCGTTCATCAAGAACAGAACTTTTGCGAACATCGCGTTGTCTGCCATGTTTTTTGTGTTTGCTTTTATGGTGATGACGCTTAGAAGGGCTTCGTGATGACCGTGAATTCCCCATATTTTTACAAGCTTTTATTTAACTTGCTCTGTATGTTTGTATGTATGTATGTTTGTTAGGGGCAAGTCTTGCAGTCAATTTTTGACCTACCTCCTAATGACCTAGTGACTTGAAATTTCACAGTTGACTCAAAACCCAATGACAATGCAATAAGAAAGATAAGTTAAACCGATATGTGGCACAGGAGTTGAAATATTTGAAAAACCCGTATATAAAGTACGAATCGGTTCATATTTAGAACGTATTACATGAAAACGAATAACCACTAAAAGTTCCTGAAGTAAAGTTTATGTCCCGATTTCGTTTATATTTACAATGCTTGCTTTAAAAATATTTGCTTTTACTATTAACTTATTTAACTGGATAACATATAAATAAAGGGCATGTCAATGAATAGATATGAAAGGATACGAGTAAATACAAGTACATACTCGATACTTTTCGTTCGATACCAAGTAATTTTGGTATCGAAACTTTTGAGCGACCCTATAAAAACAACAACAACAGTGATAGTCATTTAGGCTCTGTCACACGGTCAGTATTTATGAACGTGATCCAAGTATTGCTATGTTGTTGTTGTTGTAGCGGCTACTAAGCCCCGTTCGGGACGGTTCATTCATCATCGTTGTCGTCTATTTCAGCTAAGGGGAGGCCCAGGAAGTGTGCGACTTCCACAGGGGCTGTCCATAGGGACAGGGGCGTTAGCTGAGTGGGATTCTCAGGGCATGTGAAGAGGTGCCGGGAGTCATGTGGCGACTCTCCACATGCCGGGCATTGGTTGGGCACATCCTCGTTGATTCTGCTCAGGTAGCTGTTGAGCCTGCTGCAATAGCCAGAGCGAAGTTGGGCTATTGTTGTGCGGGTCTCCCGAGGCAGACAAAGTTCTGTCCCGTCCACGTCCGGTGGTTGTGTGCCTAGAACGGCATTCACAGGGCGGGAGTCTACATAACTTGAGACTGATTCCCTGTGAATGCCGTTGAGGGCCTCTCGGTAGGTTGTCGGGTCCAGAGGTTGTTTAATATACATCTGGACTTCGTCTGTCAGTTCGTAAAGATGCCTCCTGACGTGCCGTGGCGAGGGCTCTTCCGCGAGCAGTTGCAAGCTGGGATGGCCACGTCTGTAGCTCCCAGCGAGGAACTGCTTGCAAAGCATTAAGTTATGCTCCTTTACCGGGAGCATCTGGGCCTCGTCATGAAGGTGATGTGGAGGCGTCATCAGGAGGCATCCTGTCGCGGTACGTAATGCCGTGTTTTGGCAGGTCTGCAGCTTCATCCACTGCGTCCTGCTAGTCCCCGGCGACCATACGGGCGCTGCGTAGTTCAGAACCGGCCGGCCAATTGCCTTGTATGTTGCCAACAACTTTTCTTTATCTTTGCCCCAAGTGCTGCCGCATTTCAGTGGTGGTTCTTTTAATTCAAGTTGGCCTTCGGTTTTTGGAATTTAAATAAGTTCTCAGCAAAAAAAATTGTTTAAAAAATCCATATGTGTACAATGTACATAGTGCTCAAAAATATAGATTTTTCCTTTATCTTAAAACTTTAAGCGTGGGAAACGATGATGTTCTGTAATTAAGGCAGAATAGAATATGCGCTATCTGGGAAGACAATTACAGGTAACAATTATTCTTGTTATAGGTAACATTTATTCTTGGCACTATATCGAAACACAAACGCGTGACATGAAAATTTTCTCCGTGATAAGGCTAGTAGCCATTTCTAACAAACTTTGGATCTCTTAGTAAATAATGGAAACATATATATTTGAATTTTAAGAAAACAAGGCTAATAGCCAAATCGGCTAAAAACGGCAATTTTTTTTACAAAAACGGCTAACAAATCGGCTTCCAGCTAAACCGAAATTTCTCCGGCTGTTTGCTATAGCAACCGGCAAAATCTGGCCGGGAAACACTAAAATGGCAACACTGATGAGAATAGAAATCGCTGCATCTTTTAGGCGCATCAATATTACATAGTTACATCCCGTGCTAATAAAAGGGAGGTAAAAAAGGGGGTTTATCTTCTTTGTTTCAGAATGCAGACATGAGCAAAGCCTTCACCTGCAGAACACCGACAATTTTCAAATACTTTTAAATTGTTTTACATTCGTTTGCCAAATTAAATATTTTGATTATTTTAAAGTTTTTTAATTATTGTAACTTAAACTTAAAATCATATTCGCATACTATTGTAACCTTTCAATTCGAATATCGTAAATTCCTTAATGTTGTAGTTTCGAAGTTTGTAAGCGACGATACGAGGTGACCCGACCTCGCCAACCTAGTGCTCCAGTCAGTCTTCGACTGACCGCCGCCGAAATCATTTGCTCACAAGGTTTATACGCCACTCGGGCATACAAATTAAATTGTTAGCTCTAAGATTAAAATTATAATTCAATAGATATACTGAAATGAAAAGTCATTCTTCTCTTTTTGGTTCCTACGGACGGAAGTATAGTTGTGCACCCTGCACGTTAAATAGTCGTATTAATTGCGAACATGGTGCTTTGTCGCCACGGCAACCGCGACCTTACCTAGAGTAAATAAGTACATATGTACATATTCGTCAGTTAGAGAAAATTTTAAACGCCGTCGGTAGCGAACCTTCAAGCGAGCGGCGGTAGTTAAAAAACCAAAAACTCGAAAAGACATGTAAAGCCGGTAAAAAAGTGAAAATAGGAACAAAATTTAATAAGTGAAACACAAATTTCATGTAAAATCGAACAATTAAAGAAGTGATGCAATATTTACAAAAAAGCCAAACAAAAAAAAGCAAACTGGACTATAGCGGCACCGACAAAGTGATACATATGTAGGTATGTACATTAGAGTGGCAAGAAACAAACACAAAGTTTTTAAGTGAAACCAAATAACTCAAAATATTGGCAAATAAAAGTGGGTACATAATATACACTGTATACAAAGAATCTCTGAAAAGAAAATTGAAAAATATATACGTTTGTTAAAAACAAGGCTACTTTCCTATATCGAAATATAAAGGTGTTTTGGAAAAAAAATTTGCGAAAAGATCAATTTTACCTGAAAAAGAATTAAAAAAAAGGCATTTACATATATACGTGTGCAAAGAAGCGGTACTTACCTAAATAAAAAGTGCTGGAAAAATTCGGGAAACAAAGGGTAAATACTTACCTGAATCAAAATATAAAGGTGGTTGGAAAAAAAATAATTTTTGCGAAAAGAGCAATTTAACCGAAAAGAAAAAAACGTTTAGTTACATAGAAGTGCTAACAAACAAAATCTTGCAAATGAAAAGTGCATAGAGCCTGAAAAAGAAAAAAAGTTGAGAAAGTATAAAACCTGAAAAGATAGAATTTAAATAAAAAGAGGTGAATTTCAAAGAAAAAGAGCATATCTAAGAGAAAAAAATTAAACGTAGTACTAAAATAAAATCAAAAGTTCGCATAAATAAACTTACAAGTTTTGAATAAAAGCAAATTTTATCAAAAAAAAAAAAAAAACTCAACCACAGAAGCACAAGAAGGAAGAGGAGGCAACACAGGCAACACACAAGCGGACGGGAGCTCGATGGACGTAGCAACGGTCAACGCCAAAAGCAGTAGGCGTAACACAATACTTTGGAGACGGTACAGTCGGGTAAAAAACAAGGTGGTAGAAACCCAGCAAGTCACTCATTACACATTACAACGTTGTATGCCTTAGCGGAACACATGCCCACAGTTAACGGAAAACCCCCTTTTTTCATTTGCTGTTTTAAGTCGGCAAACTCGCGCCAATTTGAAATCACTCGCTCTTATGTATTTAAAATATATGTACTAATAAGTGCATGCTCTTTTAGCCGTTAAAATAAACATAAACCCATCTGTTACAACAAGTCCGCTAAGACATACAAAGTACACATATGATATATACTCAACTTATTCATACATATACACATATACGCTCATATGTACTTACACCCATAATTTCCCCTGTGTTGAGTGCAGAAGGTACCAGCTAATTTATCTATTGGGACTACGTTAGTTACATATAAAAAGCTGCGCACATATATGCTCCACATAAGTACATACTCAAAAAATCATACTGCGACAGAAAAAAACGGTACTATAAAATTTGCGCGTTCTATATTTACCCCCTTCCACTTATGCCGAAGTATATTTTCATTTTTGCCCTTTAAAACACGCAAATCTATGTATGTAAAGAAGCCAAACCCGTTACCTTCATAATTAGCTCGCTCTAAACCAAATCTCGCACGAAAATTTCAGTTGAACATAGATGCATATACAGTATATTTTGCTTTGCTGCCTCTATGCTTAAGTGCACATTTAAGATACCTAGCCCAAAATGCGCATCAAAAGCATTACTTCTAACATTTATAAGGAAACTGCTCCGATAGATCCATTCAACATACCTGCACATTGGCGATACCTGCCTTAAAAATTGTGCGACTAATATCAATTATCAAAGAAAGTATTACGTTTACCTGCACTGGCCCTACAATTACCTAATTTTAGAACCTTTTATTTATTTTGCTCATCTCGCAGAACAACGAAAATGGCTATCAATTTATGTAGTTTTATAGATAATTAGATAACATTCGGTAAAAAATTTCGCTTGCAGTAATTTCTACATAATAAAATATTTGGTTTCATAGGGATTCGGATACCTTCCTCATTGAAGTAGTAAAGAAAATTCGCTTAAGTGCCTTTTTCGGTTACGTGCACAAGTTTTTCGTGCAAAGAAGGATGTGCAGCTAAGCAAAATATACTGTATCTAAGTACATACCACGATTGAGAGAAATAGAGATTGCGCCAATTGCGGTACCGCTAGTCCGCTCTGTGTGATTTTGACAGAATCAACTGTGTGCGTGACGTCATCTTGGTGCAATTGTTGATTGTGAGCATATTTTTGCGTTAATGTTTCTGCGTGGTTTTAAACAATTATTGAGACATTACAAAGCAAAATGAAGCGTGCCGTGGCAAAGTGTAATAGTGAAAACAAAAGGAAAGCGTGCGATATAAGTTTTTTTTTTCATTTCCTACGGACGCAAATCTGGAGAAAAAGTGAAAGCAGTTCTACCGTCGAGGAGATGCATTAAACACCAAATCGAGCTATGTGTGCATGAAGCACTTTACTAGTGAAGATATTGAAAATAATACACAGTTCGAAATGGGTAACATATTGGCTGCGTTTCTTTATACATTCCGGATAATCCCATTCCACAGCCGGAATAAACAGAATGCGTTTGAAATATACGTTAACATATCGTCAGGAACGTTTTATAGAATAAGTAAACAAAAATTTTATTCCAAACGTTCGGAATGAATAAAGAAATGCAGCCATTGTGTATTTTCATATTAATTGCATTGCATGGTACAAAAGTTGTCAAATAAAAGCTGTGGAGTTTATGGTGGTTGGCTACCGTCCACAAATATAAATATGCACTCTGCATGGCTTTTTACAATGGCGAGTCCAAAAATTCACTTTGCTGCACACCTTCCTTTTGGTCTACATGAAATTGCAAACACTGTTAATACATCCATTTTTTCATGTGCTAAAAATCGTACTTACCTAAAGGGCTACATGACCAAAATTATTGGTACGTGTTCCTAATTAATCAATCTTTGTATATTTATTGATTCCTGCAAAATTGGGCCATGTAATATTAAAATTAACACATTTTTCTGCATTGTTTACATATTTTTATATGCGTTTGGGCATTTCTCTCTCGCAATTGCACAAAGATGACGTCACGCAAAAATTACGCTGAAAAATCCTCTCTCATTGGCGCAATCTTTTATTCTATTATTCTTGAGTACATACGCAGGAGAACAGTAACGGTAAGAAATCAATACATATTTACAGGTATATCCAAACCTCCCGAAAATGATAAATACATACATATATTCCCACCAGCCCTTTTTTGTGTATCTTGCCCGCTCATTCTCCCTACTTGTGCACTTGCAGTTTGCGATTCCAACAAGTACGCATATACGTACACCCATATTTATATATATTCTATTGTGCTCAGACGCGCTGAGACAATATACAGTAGAAGTCAAGAAAATAGTACCGAAGCAGATACAGTAGAGCTCATAAAAATAGCACCGCTTAAGAAAAGATTATTAAACGTTAAAAAGTAGCGTAAATAAATATTTTAAATTAAAAGATAAGAAATTGCTAAGTGGATCTTGGTATCTCAAGACAAAATAAATAAATGTTTACGTTTTTTACCCGTTCACACCCGTCTCACCCCGAATTCCCCCAGTTATCTCTTAAGAACCCAAAATGGAAAAGAAATCTCCCACTGATTCTGACTCAAGCCTTCAGGACTTCATTTTTGATAGCAATAGGCTTGAGTCATTTTATTCAAAATGGTCCTTACAAGCCAACGAAAATAATTGGCGACCACCTTGAAAAAAAAGTGCGTGTTCGTACGGAATGTACCCCAAACATTCATATATACAGTCAGTCGTTACTGCAAACTCAAAAAGAAGATTCTACATACATACATAAGCCTAGAAAACTAATAATTAAAACTGGAAGTGGACAGAGAAGTGGAGCTGTGAACAAACAGAAAAACGAAAGCTACACAAGAAAAACGAAGTACAGTGAAGGTGAAAGAAAAGTGAGAAAAAAAGATGCTAGCAGCGATACCTGCATCAATACCCCTCTACATAATAAAGAAGTAAATAAAAAATTAAGAAATCACTGTTTCTTACTAGAAAATTTAATACCTATATCGGCCGGAAAACGCACTTCGTCTAAATTTGCATATTCCGTAACGCAAAACAGAAACACCAGCTTCGTCGGACGGACAAATCCGCTCCCTCATAGGGCGTAAAAAAAAAAAAAAAAAAAAAAAAAAAATTAAAAAAAAAAAATATATTCAAACGGATGCACATATATATCTCGATGTACATATGTAAATATACTCATAACTCCCGCGCATTTTTTATACATATGTATTTTCCGTCAAAATAAATACTCTCTCTCTCGCTCATATTTATAGCTCACTCATATTCATATACATAAGTCCCGAACTTTCTATCGGGCATCTTTTCCTTTGTCCCATACAGTAGATTCATATACATATGTACATACATAGGCTCTCTTAAACTCGATAAACCTCCGGTGTTAGAAAATTTGTGCCCGAAATATTGAACACACTTTTATACCTATACCTATACTTTATGCGTGCATACATACTTACCCAGCGCAGTGTTATAATTACCCTCTTTCTTAGTCGCAGAGCAAAGACATTTGCTGGCGATATATACACTTGTGCATAGACTAATTTACCCCGCTTTTCGTTCTATACTCATTCTCTATTGTTCAGTCGCAGAAAAAAACACAATTTGCTACATGTAAATGTAGATATGTATATTAGGGTGAACCCACTCTTCGAAGAAAAATATTAAGCACTGTAGTTGCACTAAGACGCGCTAATGCTAATGTGGCTGACTTCCAAAACGTATCAATGCAATGTTTGGAAACTGTTATACTGCGGTATTCAAACTGTTTGTTTATGCAGAGTTGCGACACATTGCAACCATATACATTGCATATTTTAAATATTCAATATAGCAATGAACAATTTTTCTGAAATTTACATTTTTAAAATACCAATGGTAACCAATAACAAACGAAGCATCAACATTGTTTCTGATGCACTAATTGCTCTAGCGATGCGTCTCGATAACTTTTCTTATACGTTTTGGAAAAGTATACATTGTCAATATTTTGTAGCTCGGCGTTATGGAATATTATACTTTGTACGTATGCAAAGCAATTGACGTTTTGGAAGTCAGCCTGTCTCCAAAGAAAACATTACAACTCTTCCTTTGTATTTTCATAAATATATATATAATAGCATATCGATGCTACTGAAGTAAATATACATATTCATCTCAAATTCTCCACTTCATTCAAACAAAATAAAATCCGACCCATCCCAAAAAAAAATTTAAAGTTACTTACAGTATGTATATGTCTCAATCTCCAACTCTTAATTTTGGCACTGCACACACATATGTACAAAGCACTGCTATTGTAATTAGACGCGCAAAGACAGTACAGTGTCACAAGCAAATAAAATGACACAGTGGGTAGCAATTAATAAGCACACGCATAAAGAAAAAAAACTAAAACACAAAAATTTAATTAAAATTAAGTTTATAAATACAAATTTGGGTTTGGTTTTTGCACACCTTCCTCCCCACACTGATTAGTTTTTCAACATGGAAGGTTTATTTAAAGATTTTAAATTCGAATTTTTTTGCAAAAGATGGTCAGCTCATTCAACAGCGAAGCTCTCAACGTCGCTGTTAAATGTTAAATTGGACCTTTTAGACAAACATTGGGAAAGTATTACGGATGCTTTTAGACTCCTCCCACTCCCGCACTTCTCTGAAGCTAGTACCTCCGCAAAGCAAACATATGAAAAATGCTACAATAAATATACTATTTGCAAAGCTGAAATGGTTGAAGCATTGAACTTTCTTTATACCAACTCAGCAACTCCGCAAGTTCCAGAGATTACTCCAAGCCTAACAAGACCTTCAGCCCCAATGAAGGCCACTTATATATACAGTCCACTACTCAGGTGTCGGCCCCCATAGACACATCCCAAAAATTCCCCACTCCAAGTTCTACTCCAAAGAACAAAGGCAGCATAGAATCCTCCAATGATTCCCTCAAATGCTCTCGAACTCTCCACACTCCCACCCTATATCTATCACAAGAATTATCAGAGTCGATAACTTCCGGCCCGGCAGGGACTCCAATGCCAATGAGAACTCAGCTGAATAATGCATGCGACTCTAAACAGTGTTCCCTGCCGGGCGAAGCATCGAGAAGACATGGAAAACCGAACGAAAGCATAGATTCAACTCTCAATTCGGAAGACGTTGAAATAAGCTCAAATGCCTCAGTCCTAAGACGTAGGCTCCCACTGCCAGAGTCTTCCTATTCATTACCCAAGTCATGTTCTGTTACCAGAAACCAATCTCGATCGCATCAGTATTCACCAAGATTAGCATCAGCAACTCCGCCTACGTACAGCTCAGATCTTGCAAATGACGCTCATAAACCAACCTGTGCTTCAACCCCGAAGTCAAATCCATCAGGTCTTCGACCTTCGGCAGTAAAAAAAGCGACAATCCCCATGCCACCGGACACTAATAACACCCAGGCGACCACTTCTCCTTCGTATATAAGTGAATGTAATCCTCGTCAACAACTCTACGCATATACGCATGCTCCAAGCTCATTCATTTTCCCAAGCGATACTACCCTCAAACACACACATAATTCAATCCCTATTACTTACGTTAGTCATCTAATACATTTTCAATTCTCATTCATAGGCTAACCAGGATGTGCCGATTCCATAGTCATATGAACCTCCTCCTCTCCTGCCAGGGATCCCGAGTTAGGCCTCCTGAGGACAAGATTTAACCCGCCAGCGTTGAGATCAACATTTGTAAGCCCAGCATGTTGAAGACATGAGCAAAGCCTTCACCTGCAGAACACCGACGATTTCAAATACTTTTAAATTGTTTTAGGCACTCCGCACATTAAGCTCCTAATCACAGTAGTGTAATCGTTTCGGCATACTAAAGTATAAAGCTTTTATGCCGAACCCATGTATTTCAATGAAGCTCTGTAGATTACGATTCAAAATCATGTTTGCGCCTAATCATAAAAGCTCCATGAATCGAAGCGCCCAATATTGTAAGGCGCTTGCAGTTTTGAAATCGTCATTTGTTTACTTTTTTGTGTTGGAAATAAAATTTATTTATCAGTTCAATAGAAAATAATTGGAAATTAACGATTTCGTGCTAAAATTCGTGCAAATTGCATTAAACAACAAGCGTTTATGCAATATTTCGGAGCAGAAATATTTGCGGAAGTGCGTGTTGCGTAAGAACGGCCACAAATTTTTTTATGTGTAGAAAGTGTTTATTAGCTGGTGACTTATGCAGGGCGTGCAAGTCTGCAGAAGTCGAGTCGTCATGTATTCGTTTCGGTATGATGAAACGATTACTCTACTTTGATTAGTGCCTCACATTCGTTTGCCAAATCAAATATTTTGATTATTTTAAAGTTTTTTAATTATTGTAACTTAAACTTAAAATTTTATTCGCATACTATTGTAACCTTTCAATTCGAATATCGTAAATTCCTTAATGTTGTAGTTTCGAAGTTTGTAAGCGACGATACGAGGTGACCCGACCTCGCCAACCTAGTGCTCCAGTCAGTCTTCGACTGAGCGCCGCCGAAATCATTTGCTCACAAAGTTTATACGCCACTCGGGCATACAAATTAAATTGTTAGCTCTAAGATTAAAATTATAATTCAATAAATATACTGAAACGAAAAGTCATTCTCTTTTTGGTTCCTACGGATGGAATTAAAGTTGAGCACCCTGCACGTTAAATAGTCGCATTAATTGCGAACACTTCGTTTTAAAAAAAATAACACTGTATGTAAATTTTAATGTTTTGAAATATCACAGCTAAACGGCCAAACACGTAAACTTAATTTTGGCCTCTAGATTACGATGGCGTTTTCAGAAAATCCGTATCACGTCAAAAGTTTGAAATATTTAGGGGGGAAGTTTTAGAGTTCTGAAAGTGAATTTTTCGTCGTTTAAGACACTGTGCTCAGGTTTTGCATTTTTTTCTGGGCAAAGGTGTTGATGGTTACTTAACTGGGATCTTTTAAATTCAATGGCGTCCTCCGTTTTTCCAGATTGGCTATAGTTTTCGAGATAACGGTGCTTGAAAATCTGCTTAAATTGTAGATTTTTTATTAATAATTACCTCAGTTTTAAGGTTATTTTACTAAAATTTTGCACGTGACTGTATTTTGATATTACCTTAGCTATTTCTAAAAATCGTGGAAATCGGTTCACTATAACATATAGCTCCCATACAACTGATTGTTCAGATATGTATGTGGTTTTGCGTTACAACTCATATTTTATTTCATAATATTTTTTTATAATAGTAGTTTATACACTGCGTGGACCTGAACTTGGGTTCTCGGCATATTTTTGCAGTTTCTGTTGTACGAGTGGCTTTTTAATACCTTTTTTGTGAAAGCTGTTGTTCGCTAAAGTCAAAGTGACTGAGTCATGCTTTTAAATAGGCGGCGGTCTATACCGCGTCTATTTCACATAAGTTGGGAACCAAAAAACACAAACCAAAAATCTACGCGCACGATTACTGTCATATTAATTGATAAAAACATCGAAAATTTTGCGAAAAACTTTTTTTCATCATATCATTGTCTTCGGAAACTCCTAAAGATGAAAAAAATTAAAAAGCTTTGCAATAAATTAAACAAGTTTTGTTTCGTTTGTGGTAAATTCGTTTTGAAATCAGTCCAGCGTAAATTAGTCTCAAATAAGAATGCACTAGCATGCTATAAATGGTACTTTTTGCAATCTGAACCTGCACAAAATAAATACACTCCCGAATTCACATGTATTTCGTGCATTAGTGCGATGAATTTTTGGTGGACAAAAAAACGATTTTCGTTACCATTCGGTTTACAAATGATTTGGACAAATCCCGGAAAACACGAAGCTGAAAATTGTTATGCATGCACCAACAATACATTTGGTTTCAATCGAAAAAGCAAGTAAATTTAAATGATTGCAAACAGTCTATGGCAACGCCATTACCACTTGATGATGGATCTGATTACATTCCGATTGAAAACAATTTACCGTCTTTCATATCCCAAGAACACCTAAACAGCATGGTGCGTAAATTAAATCTCTCCCATAACAACGCAATGCTTTTGGCATCAGAACTGAAAAGCGCGAATGTTTTAGCACCAGGAGTAAAAGCAACGGCCTACAAACACAGACAAGATCCGTTTATGCCATATTTCA
This sequence comes from Rhagoletis zephyria, assembly GCF_001687245.7. Lineage (NCBI taxonomy): Eukaryota > Metazoa > Arthropoda > Insecta > Diptera > Tephritidae > Rhagoletis > Rhagoletis zephyria. Next base: position 39,936 of record NW_016160841.1, on the reverse strand, counting down.
AGTTATCGGAAGATGGCACTCAGGCCTATTGCATTGATGTTGCAGGTTTGATGAATGAAATGGGAACTATAAACCCGAACAATGGCGTCTCTTTATTGACGCATCAAGGCGAAGTTTGAAAGCAGTCTTGCTCTATCGCGATAGTAGCAAGAAACCCGTTCCCATCTTGTATGCGGTTGGAATAAAGGAATCTTACGAAACAATGCAATTAATCTTATATTGCATCAAGTACGAAGAGCACAGGTGTCGCGTGAACTGTGATTTTAAAGTTCTCTCACTACTGTCAGGCATGCAAACGGGCTACACTAAATACTGTTGTTTGTTCTGTCATTGGGATAGTAGAGCCAAATGCTGTAATGAACTGTCTTCGTAGATTTCCGGGCGTATTGGTTTCCTCGAAGCCTTTTTGCTTGGATCCAAATAAAGAACACCACGACTTCACATCCTAGAAGGCAGTTCTCCGAGTAGGTTTAGGGGTTAAGGAGCGAGGCACTCTGCTTAGATTTACCAGCTAGACTTCAGCGTGTACGGGTGGGAACTTGCTCCTACTCTGACTTTTCCTCGGAACCATAAAAAAAATCTAAGCAGAGGTTTACAGGTTAGTCATCAGAACCAATGAAAAAAAATTTGAGACCGTAGAGGGTTAATCATCAGAAAAAGAACGTTAATATTATTAAATTTCCAGAACCGATTGAAAACTAAACTGAATAACCATCACGTCACCAAGGAAACTAAACGTCGCCATGCTCATCGCCATGTTTGGGATTATTCCGGTAGTCGTGTAGGAAGGCTTAAGGTGTTGTTGCACTTCCGTCTCTAGCCCTGTTTTTCTCTTCCTAATCTTACAGGTTTATGTTAAATGGCAGTTCTCTGATTCGGTATAACAATATTCAATTTCCATGTGTCTTACATTTCTAACCTTCATACATCAAAATTTGTACATATGTCGGTATATATGTACCTTCGCTCTTTCTCTCTAAGAAACTCTACCATACAATGTTCAAATTCATAAACGCATTTTGGTGAGCGAGTGAGTGAGACCGAAAGTCCGTATTTCCTAAATAATCTTAATTACCCGTACTCTTCCTACATATGTCTAAGCCGTACTTGGTTCTCGCTTATCAAACCAAGCTTATCTGCTGGGGAGAGCTTTCCTCCTACTCACCACACTTCGAATTCATGTGTGTTTGTGTGTGTGTGTTTAGTAACTACGCGTGGTAAAATATGTACATGGCCGTGGCCCTATTTCAAAACTTATTTTGGTAAACCAAAGCTAAATTTAAGTTAAAGAAAAAAAGATATTAAATATATAGACTCTAATAAAAAAAAATTTAAGAGGCTACTTCTTGCTTATCGCCCTAGTTAGGTAATTCATTAATTTTTATAGAATGCAATATTTTTTACATTTTTTTTTGTTTCCTTCAGTTCGGTTTCCCTCACCTACATATGTTTGTATTATGTATGTATGTATAAGAATATACATATTTACCTATATGTAGGTATACTTGGTTTGCCTATCAGTGGTTTGGAATTAAAAGATGAATAACTGATATAGGGACTTATTCTGTATCACGAACGATAGGCAAAACGAACGATTCGTCTGCAGACGACAACCTCTCTGATTGCAATTTTAAACTCTATCGGTCGTTTTCGTCTTGCTTTTCATACATTACGTTGCAATGGTCTCGGTTGCATTTAAACCGGCTAAAATGATGCCACCGGACTAATTTTTGAAGCATTCCTCTGCAGACGAATCGTTCGTGTTGCCTATCGTTCGTGATACAGAATAAGGCTGATAATGTTACGACTTACCGACTTCTCCTCCTTCCGCTGGCCAGTTGATGGGGATGATGACGGATGAAATATTATTGTTGAAACAAGAATCACTTTTTTTCCCACCACATTAGGCCCTCTTACTTTAGTTTAGTTTTTTTTTTTTATCTTAAACGTCTTATTTATTTATTTAAATATTAGTATTATATATATTTTTTTTTTTTGTGTGTGTGGACTTTAGACTATTTTCCCCACTGCTTACAACAAGGGCACCTATCGCACCACTGACCCTTTCTGCTTTCGTACCACTTCAGTCAATTCCCGACTCTCTCGCTAATTTATATGCATGTACATTCATAGGTAACTTTTTTTTTCTCCATTAACTATTTGTATTTTTATTTACTGTTTTTTTCTTTCAGTTGTATTAAAAAAAAATATACGTAATTCTTCTTATTATAATATATGTAATATATATAATATTTTAGTTTTTTTTTTTAACTTAATAATTTAAAGTTGGGTAGAGGAAAAAAACTAAATTCTTGACTTCACGCCGCGGCGTTATACGATCTTTAACTTCTCACACTGTGATTTTTTTTTATATTAGTTTTAAATTTTCAAACACATGTGTAGTTCTTCTGCTTTCGGGGTGGTTTAATATTGCCCTTAGCCTTAAAATTTTAAAGAAAGTTGGTCCCGTTGTTGGTACGGCTCACTTTTCCGCCTATAGCTGGTGGTCCTTCATCTGGTCTGATTCCCCGCTCCTTCACTGGATGCTCGTCAGTCTGACGCTCGGAGGCTAGCGTATCATCCTTCCTGGCCAAATATCGCTTCCCAGGATTCGCACCGGGAGTTATACCAAATATATGACGATTGTACTACGCGATATACAATGATTGCAATTCCCAGTTTCCTATTACCGGACTCAAAAATTCGCGCTTCACGGACCGACCGTCTTTCTTTATAGTCAAACAGCAACTTCCTGATGCCTTCTTCAATTTTCATATCCTAAGCTCGGCTTGGAATAGGATCACGCCACCGCCACAAGAAAAAACTTTGTTTACGAACTATATAACGAAACTTGTTTACGAACCAGATATCAAACTTGTTTACGAACTAACTATTTTGCCAAAAAAACTAGTTTACGAACTATTTATTGCCTGTTATTGTTGCTATGCGTTATATCGGGTATCAACCAGACTACGCTGGATCATACCCGAAGGCTTCTTAACGTGCCATTTGCTGTCTTCTTTTCTCGGGGGGTTTTATTTCTGTTAGCATCTGTTCCCACTGTACATATCTTCGAAACTATGTTAACCACATGCCTTTGCATACATTTCCGCCGCCTCGATTACGCTCTCCTGACCTCACTGTTAACTACAGATTTTACCATGGACACACATACCGATTTATTTATTTCCGATGGCTACCGGAAAGGGATGTTGCCCAAATGTTCCGCATAAATCTCCACTCTCCCAAATGTTCGCCGCATAAATCTCCACTCTCACAACAGAGATCGTTTGATCTTGCTTGCTTGCGTAAGCAGAAATCAAACGGCCTGAAAACAGTGAAGATTTATGAGCGAAAAAAAAATTCACTGAAAAATTAAGTTTATGATGATTAAGTTGATTCTCTACCACACGTCTTTAGCATGATAGATAGGTTCCCATGACCTTACCATTTAGATCTTCTAGGACATAATAACGATTCCCTTTAACAGCCTTGATTCGTGCTTTTACGCCCGTTGGTGCGAGTTCGGCGTTAAAATGATTGGCTAGATTACTTTGCGCGAAACTTCGTCTGGTAACGATTTGGCCAACTTGTAAATTTCTATTTCGACTTCGAAGATTATATGTATTAGCATTTCTGGTATGAGTTTTTTCCAGATTAGTTTTTATTGAATTTCGTATAAGCTGAATGTTGTCGGTCCGGTCGATTCTCGCTGTGTTGTCATTTAATATATTCAAATTTCGTAATAATCTATAATCATGTCCGTGGGTAAGCATGTGCTGTCCAAACACTGCGAAGTAAGGGGCATATCCTAGCGATTGGTGTATGCTATTACGAAGGGAGCAATTAATGCTGCTGGTAAACGCATCCCATTCCCGCTGATCCTTCCGATGTAACTTCTTAGTGCTTCGTTGATTGACCGGTTAACCCTTTCAGACGCGTTTGACTGGGGAGAATAAACAGCAGTTGTTATGTGTGAAACTCCATGTCTCTCTAAAAACTGTTCGAATTCCTTACTTTTGAATTGGCTTCCATTGTCCGTTATCAAGCTTTCCGGTGTACCAAAACAATCGAAGACACTCTCCTTCAAGTACTCCATTATCAGACTAGACGTAAATTTTTTTTACGGTTTTAAAAATACGAATTTCATAAGGTGATCGAGCACAATTAACAAGCCAACATTACCCTTCTTCGACCGCGGAAACGGACCAATCAAATCCATATATAAAATTTGAAAAGGCCTATCAGAAATAATTTGCTGTCCAATAGTGGTCGTATCGTTTGTGTTGGTGCTTTGGAAGTTTGACATTCCTCGCAGTTTTGTATGTATTCGCGAATTTGTACAACCATGCCTGGCCAATAGAATCTTCGACGAAGTCGTTCTACAGTTTTGGCTATTCCGCCATGCGCCGCCGAAGGTTGGTCAGGTGCCGCGGATATGACTTGTTGGCGTAGTTCAGTCGGCACGTATAACTTCCACCCAATGTCGTCTGCATCGCTGTTACCTATCGCGCATTCGGTTCTATGGTAAATGTAATTATCAATGACTTGAAAGTCTGGCAAATTCGCGTTCCCAAATTTGATTTTTAGGTCGCTATATTCTGGCGAGTTGAAAGCATCGGAGCTTAAATCAATTTCTGGATGCACACTTAGTTCTATTTCATTAACTTCGGTTTCCGGCACATCCTCATACATTCGATACAGGGCATCCGCGATTACATTTTCACTACCTTTCTTGTGTTCGATGGTAAAGTTAAAACCTTGCAATTTGATGGCCCACCTAGCTAGTCGCCCACTCAAATCTTTTTGTTGCATAAGCCACCGCAAACTTGCATGGTCAGTCACGACTTTGAACTCCAACCCTTCAATATACATACGAAACTTTTTGGTTGCAAGGACAACAGCTAAACACTCCAGCTCTGTAACTGAATAGTTTCTTTGCGCCTTATTACGCTTCTGGGACATATAGGCAATGGGTCGCTCTTGGCCACTATCGTCTTCTTGCAACAAACATGCACCTACCCCTACTTGACTAGCATCGCATTGAAGTATTAAGGGTTTCCTATAATTCGGATGTATTAACACCGGAGCAGAAGTCAATTTATTTTTCAACTCCTCAAAGGCACGCTGCGCATCAGCGTTCCATGCAAAGCGTTTTTTCTTAGAAAGCAATTCAGTCAAATGGAATGTAGTTGAAGCATATTCGTCGATAAATCGGCGGTACCATCCGGTCATACCCGGAAATCTCCGAAGTTGACGAACGGTTTTCGGAACCGGATAGGCTTCAATCGCAGCAATTTTCTCTTGATCCACCTGGAGAGTTCCGTTTCCCACAATGAAACCTAAATAGTTGACTTGGCTTAAACAAAATCTACTCTTCTGAATATTGATTGTGAAGCCAGCCCTTCGCAATAATGCGGAGACTTCGGACAAGTGGACCAAATGTTCATTAAAAGACGAGGATACTTCTAATAAATCATCCAAATGTATGGCACCACTTTGTCCTTCAGTTTACACATTGTTTGTGGCGCATTGCACAACCCAAAAGGAATTCTTCTGAATTGATACAACGGCCTGTTAGGGACGGTAAAGGCAGTCTTCTCCCGTGATTGCCTTTCAAGACCAATCTGCCAGATCGCATCTTTCAAATCAGTCTTCGAATTATAATGAACGGCAGGAAGCCTACTTAGCAATCCCTCAATATTTGGGATGGGATATGCATCCTTTAACGTCACCTCGTTTAATTTCCGCGAATCTAAACATAAACGGACATTCCCAGGTTTTACAAGTAAAACCACTGGCGATGACCACGCCGAGCTAGGAGCTTCTTCTATCACGCCTAAATCTATCATTCTGTCTATCTCCTTACATAGTAACTTTTCGACGGCCGGAGATATGGGGTAATATTTCTGCTTGATCGGCTTGGCATTACCCGTATCGATTATATGTTCTATCACCTTGGTCAATCCAAGCCCATCTCGCTCGAAATTTGGAAACGATTCGATTACACCATTTAATTGTTTCTGTTGGTGAGTATTCAGGGACATGACTCCTTTTGCATCGAGCTCAATAGCATCTACCTGGTCGTGATCTGCATCAATGTTGACCCTAATACCAAACTCATTCCAGAACTCCATTCCACAAATGACTTGTTGGGAAATCGACGGAACTACCAGAAATTCCATATTTTTAATTTGGCCATTATAGTTAACGCATATTTCAACAACGCCTGTTATTTGTTGTCGCTGGCCAACAGCTGTCTTAACGTAACCGTTAACTTTCATAAGAGGCGAATTTGGTGCACCCATTGACTTGGCCAGTTGGCCCCCAAGTACACTTTTATTCGAGCCACTATCTAACAATGCTAACACTTGTTCCCCATTAATATCTAATTGTATATATGGCCTAACGTCTGATTTCTTATACATTATCGCAGAAATTACGCAACCGCTTTCTCTTGGCCCAAAAGTCCTTCATACGTCGCGTCGACCGAGAGATAGAGTTCGGTAAATCAGCGAAAATTTCAGCACGCCGCTGTTTGTACTCCATAAGTCGAACATGAAACGGTTTTATGGGTCTTAATTTAATTAATTTAATTTTGGTTGTAACCGTTTCGGGTTTCGCTAAAATTGTACTAGGTTTTATATACGAGGCTGATGAATCGGATATCCTGATCGACGGACATCCCGATTCAAGTTTTCCGCACCCCGGTTACATTTTTGGCAACTCGGCTTGTATGTGTCTAACGCTCCACACCCATAACAAAAAACTCATCGCACGGGATTGGTAGTCTTGGTACCTATGACCCACAACATTGCAGTTCCAACATTTTACGTGCTGAGTTTTCACTTCTGCAATATTTGGTTCTCCTACCATGTCGCCTTCTTGCAACTCGTTCACGTCTTGAACTAATTCGGCTATATTTCTCCTGGCCGTGAAACTACGGTTAACATTGTTATTAGCCACGCTAGCCATCTTATCTATCTTAGCTCAGGCTTTAGATTCCTAACAATGGTTTCTATGAGCTCCTGATCTAACATAGGGATACGCAGCCGATCGGTTATGGTCAGTATTTCGTCCAAAAATTGGTCAAATGGTTCATTGAGTCGCTGCTTCCATCGCCGTATATTCTCTTTCCGGTCATAGTCTTTCAACTGGTCTTTGTATTTTTGTCTCAGTCCTTCGCATAATTCCCCCCAGTTCAATTGTTCGGTTTGGCGATGATGTCGCCAAAACCAAGCTTCAGCGTTATCACTAAATAACATGTGAACATACCGGCATAGCACATCGAAATTTCCGTTTAAGGACTGACGTGTTAAAGCGTTCACGCGATAAATGAAGTCTTCTACTGACATGTCATTTGGCTTACCCGTAAATCGTAAGGGCCAGTTTGAAATTAAGCTTGAAGTTTTGTTAGATTGAAGGTCGTTTGGTCGTTGTAGAGGTCCTCTGTCTCGGTACTGTCGGTTTTGTGGTAATTCATTGGTATTAAACGGCATTTCCTGTGGCCATCTTGGATTTCCAAGGTTCGGGTTGCGGTCGTTATTCCTGCCAATATTCAGGTGGTCGAGTAAGGTACTCAATTCGCTTCCAATCTGCGCGTTTATCTGTTCGCGAAAACCAATAAGGGATTCCTGAAGCATGTTTCGCATTCTTGATTCGTCAAAACTGGTAGCCGGCGTTTGAGCACTAGCAGTCTGTATGGTATCTTGTCTAGGTGACCTGGGCGGATTCGGTCTAGTAACATTCGTTCCTGGGTTGCGGTTTGCCTGCGTTGTAGATCGCGTACCTGGTCGATTCCTTGGTAAGGCACCACCTCTCGCGCGGACTGACGTATTCAATATATTTGATGAGGAGGCAGTTGCCTCAGAAGAGCAAGCCGGGCTTTGCAGATCTGCTACAGTTACCGGTTCCCTGCAAGTTGGACAAGATGCATTGGTATCGATCCATCTACGAATGCAGTGCCTATGAAAAGTGTGCCTACACGGCGTCTCAACTCGGTCCTCTGTCTGTCTTGCTGCTTCACTACAAATTGTGCAGAAAATATCTTCCTCTGTATTATCAATACTCACATTGTCAAGACTATGACGAACCGACATCGCGAAATAATTTATGTGTATAAGGGTTCACAAAAAATGTATATAAATAGGTATATATAGTTTTAAACTAATCAAATATCAAAGGCCAAAGTTAGAGTGTGGCTATATTTGCTGCAGGTGAGGGCTTACATGAGAGTGTACATATGACTACCGGTTGAATATGAAAGCTATGATGACATGACAAAAAAAGACATCATAACTGCTCCCAAAAACTTAAAGATAATATGAGGTTGGTTGTACCTCGGTTGTTCGCGAAAACAGCAAACGAAAGTTATTTAGGTCACTTTAAGCCGGGTATGCCATCGACATAAGCCAAAAGTCATCAAAATCGCCGACTAAGTGCACTCACAAAAGTAATCTCCAATATTCTGCGTGGTAAAATATGTACATGGCCGTGGCCCTATTTCAAAACTTATTTTGGTAAACCAAAGCTAAATTTAAGTTAAAGAAAAAAAGATATTAAATATATAGACTCTAATAAAAAAAAATTTAAGAGGCTACTTCTTGCTTATCGCCCTAGTTAGGTAATTCATTAATTTTTATAGAATGCAATATTTTTTACATTTTTTTTTGTTTCCTTCAGTTCGGTTTCCCTCACCTACATATGTTTGTATTATGTATGTATGTATAAGAATATACATATTTACCTATATGTAGGTATACTTGGTTTGCCTATCAGTGGTTTGGAATTAAAAGATGAATAACTGATATAGGGACTTATTCTGTATCACGAACGATAGGCAAAACGAACGATTCGTCTGCAGACGACAACCTCTCTGATTGCAATTTTAAACTCTATCGGTCGTTTTCGTCTTGCTTTTCATACATTACGTTGCAATGGTCTCGGTTGCATTTAAACCGGCTAAAATGATGCCACCGGACTAATTTTTGAAGCATTCCTCTGCAGACGAATCGTTCGTGTTGCCTATCGTTCGTGATACAGAATAAGGCTGATAATGTTACGACTTACCGACTTCTCCTCCTTCCGCTGGCCAGTTGATGGGGATGATGACGGATGAAATATTATTGTTGAAACAAGAATCACTTTTTTTCCCACCACATTAGGCCCTCTTACTTTAGTTTAGTTTTTTTTTTTTATCTTAAACGTCTTATTTATTTATTTAAATATTAGTATTATATATATTTTTTTTTTTTGTGTGTGTGGACTTTAGACTATTTTCCCCACTGCTTACAACAAGGGCACCTATCGCACCACTGACCCTTTCTGCTTTCGTACCACTTCAGTCAATTCCCGACTCTCTCGCTAATTTATATGCATGTACATTCATAGGTAACTTTTTTTTTCTCCATTAACTATTTGTATTTTTATTTACTGTTTTTTTCTTTCAGTTGTATTAAAAAAAAATATACGTAATTCTTCTTATTATAATATATGTAATATATATAATATTTTAGTTTTTTTTTTTTAACTTAATAATTTAAAGTTGGGTAGAGGAAAAAAACTAAATTCTTGACTTCACGCCGCGGCGTTATACGATCTTTAACTTCTCACACTGTGATTTTTTTTTATATTAGTTTTAAATTTTCAAACACATGTGTAGTTCTTCTGCTTTCGGGGTGGTTTAATATTGCCCTTAGCCTTAAAATTTTAAAGAAAGTTGGTCCCGTTGTTGGTACGGCTCACTTTTCCGCCTATAGCTGGTGGTCCTTCATCTGGTCTGAGTTCCCCGCTCCTTCACTGGATGCTCGTCAGTCTGACGCTCGGAGGCTAGCGTATCATCCTTCCTGGCCAAATATCGCTTCCCAGGATTCGCACCGGGAGTTATACCAAATATATGACGATTGTACTACGCGATATACAATGATTGCAATTCCCAGTTTCCTATTACCGGACTCAAAAATTCGCGCTTCACGGACCGACCGTCTTTCTTTATAGTCAAACAGCAACTTCCTGATGCCTTCTTCAATTTTCATATCCTAAGCTCGGCTTGGAATAGGATCACGCCACCGCCACAAGAAAAAACTTTGTTTACGAACTATATAACGAAACTTGTTTACGAACTAGATATCAAACTTGTTTACGAACTAACTATTTTGCCAAAAAAACTAGTTTACGAACTATTTATTGCCTGTTATTGTTGCTATGCGTTATATCGGGTATCAACCAGACTACGCTGGATCATACCCGAAGGCTTCTTAACGTGCCATTTGCTGTCTTCTTTTCTCGGGGGGTTTTATTTCTGTTAGCATCTGTTCCCACTGTACATATCTTCGAAACTATGTTAACCACATGCCTTTGCATACATTTCCGCCGCCTCGATTACGCTCTCCTGACCTCACTGTTAACTACAGATTTTACCATGGACACACATACCGATTTATTTATTTCCGATGGCTACCGGAAAGGGATGTTGCCCAAATGTTCCGCATAAATCTCCACTCTCCCAAATGTTCGCCGCATAAATCTCCACTCTCACAACAGAGATCGTTTGATCTTGCTTGCTTGCGTAAGCAGAAATCAAACGGCCTGAAAACAGTGAAGATTTATGAGCGAAAAAAAAATTCACTGAAAAATTAAGTTTATGATGATTAAGTTGATTCTCTACCACACGTCTTTAGCATGATAGATAGGTTCCCATGACCTTACCATTTAGATCTTCTAGGACATAATAACGATTCCCTTTAACAGCCTTGATTCGTGCTTTTACGCCCGTTGGTGCGAGTTCGGCGTTAAAATGATTGGCTAGATTACTTTGCGCGAAACTTCGTCTGGTAACGATTTGGCCAACTTGTAAATTTCTATTTCGACTTCGAAGATTATATGTATTAGCATTTCTGGTATGAGTTTTTTCCAGATTAGTTTTTATTGAATTTCGTATAAGCTGAATGTTGTCGGTCCGGTCGATTCTCGCTGTGTTGTCATTTAATATATTCAAATTTCGTAATAATCTATAATCATGTCCGTGGGTAAGCATGTGCTGTCCAAACACTGCGAAGTAAGGGGCATATCCTAGCGATTGGTGTATGCTATTACGAAGGGAGCAATTAATGCTGCTGGTAAACGCATCCCATTCCCGCTGATCCTTCCGCATGTAACTTCTTAGTGCTTCGTTGATTGACCGGTTAACCCTTTCAGACGCGTTTGACTGGGGAGAATAAACAGCAGTTGTTATGTGTGAAACTCCATGTCTCTCTAAAAACTGTTCGAATTCCTTACTTTTGAATTGGCTTCCATTGTCCGTTATCAAGCTTTCCGGTGTACCAAAACAATCGAAGACACTCTCCTTCAAGTACTCCATTATCAGACTAGACGTAAATTTTTTTTACGGTTTTAAAAATACGAATTTCATAAGGTGATCGAGCACAATTAACAAGCCAACATTACCCTTCTTCGACCGCGGAAACGGACCAATCAAATCCATATATAAAATTTGAAAAGGCCTATCAGAAATAATTTGCTGTCCAATATTGGTCGTATCGTTTGTGTTGGTGCTTTGGAAGTTTGACATTCCTCGCAGTTTTGTATGTATTCGCGAATTTGTACAACCATGCCTGGCCAATAGAATCTTCGACGAAGTCGTTCTACAGTTTTGGCTATTCCGCCATGCGCCGCCGAAGGTTGGTCAGGTGCCGCGGATATGACTTGTTGGCGTAGTTCAGTCGGCACGTATAACTTCCACCCAATGTCGTCTGCATCGCTGTTACCTATCGCGCATTCGGTTCTATGGTAAATGTAATTATCAATGACTTGAAAGTCTGGCAAATTCGCGTTCCCAAATTTGATTTTTAGGTCGCTATATTCTGGCGAGTTGAAAGCATCGGAGCTTAAATCAATTTCTGGATGCACACTTAGTTCTATTTCATTAACTTCGGTTTCCGGCACATCCTCATACATTCGATACAGGGCATCCGCGATTACATTTTCACTACCTTTCTTGTGTTCGATGGTAAAGTTAAAACCTTGCAATTTGATGGCCCACCTAGCTAGTCGCCCACTCAAATCTTTTTGTTGCATAAGCCACCGCAAACTTGCATGGTCAGTCACGACTTTGAACTCCAACCCTTCAATATACATACGAAACTTTTTGGTTGCAAGGACAACAGCTAAACACTCCAGCTCTGTAACTGAATAGTTTCTTTGCGCCTTATTACGCTTCTGGGACATATAGGCAATGGGTCGCTCTTGGCCACTATCGTCTTCTTGCAACAAATATGCACCTACCCCTACTTGACTAGCATCGCATTGAAGTATTAAGGGTTTCCTATAATTCGGATGTATTAACACCGGAGCAGAAGTCAATTTATTTTTCAACTCCTCAAAGGCACGCTGCGCATCAGCGTTCCATGCAAAGCGTTTTTTCTTAGAAAGCAATTCAGTCAAATGGAATGTAGTTGAAGCATATTCGTCGATAAATCGGCGGTACCATCCGGTCATACCCAGAAATCTCCGAAGTTGACGAACGGTTTTCGGAACCGGATAGGCTTCAATCGCAGCAATTTTCTCTTGATCCACCTGGAGAGTTCCGTTTCCCACAATGAAACCTAAATAGTTGACTTGGCTTAAACAAAATCTACTCTTCTGAATATTGATTGTCAAGCCAGCCCTTCGCAATAATGCGGAGACTTCGGACAAGTGGACCAAATGTTCATTAAAAGACGAGGATACTTCTAATAAATCATCCAAATGTATGGCACCACTTTGTCCTTCAGTTTACACATTGTTTGTGGCGCATTGCACAACCCAAAAGGAATTCTTCTGAATTGATACAACGGCCTGTTAGGGACGGTAAAGGCAGTCTTCTCCCGTGATTGCCTTTCAAGACCAATCTGCCAGATCGCATCTTTCAAATCAGTCTTCGAATTATAATGAACGGCAGGAAGCCTACTTAGCAATCCCTCAATATTTGGGATGGGATATGCATCCTTTAACGTCACCTCGTTTAATTTCCGCGAATCTAAACATAAACGGACATTCCCAGGTTTTACAAGTAAAACCACTGGCGATGACCACGCCGAGCTAGGAGCTTCTTCTATCACGCCTAAATCTATCATTCTGTCTATCTCCTTACATAGTAACTTTTCGACGGCCGGAGATATGGGGTAATATTTCTGCTTGATCGGCTTGGCATTACCCGTATCGATTATATGTTCTATCACCTTGGTCAATCCAAGCCCATCTCGCTCGAAATTTGGAAACGATTCGATTACACCATTTAATTGTTTCTGTTGGTGAGTATTCAGGGACATGACTCCTTTTGCATCGAGCTCAATAGCATCTACCTGGTCGTGATCTGCATCAATGTTGACCCTAATACCAAACTCATTCCAGAAGTCCATTCCACAAATGACTTGNCTCCATTCCACAAATGACTTGTTGGGAAATCGACGGAACTACCAGAAATTCCATATTTTTAATTTGGCCATTATAGTTAACGCATATTTCAACAACGCCTGTTATTTGTTGTCGCTGGCCATCAGCTGTCTTAACGTAACCGTTAACTTTCATAAGAGGCGAATTTGGTGCACCCATTGACTTGGCCAGTTGGCCCCCAAGTACACTTTTATTCGAGCCACTATCTAACAATGCTAACACTTGTTCCCCATTAATATCTAATTGTATATATGGCCTAACGTCTGATTTCTTATACATTATCGCAGAAATTACGAAATTACGCAACCGCTTTCTCTTGGCCCAAAAGTCCTTCATACGTCGCGTCGACCGAGAGATAGAGTTCGGTAAATCAGCGAAAATTTCAGCACGCCGCTGTTTGTACTCCATAAGTCGAACATGAAACGGTTTTATGGGTCTTAATTTAATTAATTTAATTTTGGTTGTAACCGTTTCGGGTTTCGCTAAAATTGTACTAGGTTTTATATACGAGGCTGATGAATCGGATATCCTGATCGACGGACATCCCGATTCAAGTTTTCCGCACCCCGGTTACATTTTTGGCAACTCGGCTTGTATGTGTCTAACGCTCCACACCCATAACAAAAAACTCGTCGCACGGGATTGGTAGTCTTGGTACCTATGACCCACAACATTGCAGTTCCAACANACCCATAACAAAAAACTCATCGCACGGGATTGGTAGTCTTGGTACCTATGACCCACAACATTGCAGTTCCAACATTTTACGTGCTGAGTTTTCACTTCTGCAATATTTGGTTCTCCTACCATGTCGCCTTCTTGCAACTCGTTCACGTCTTGAACTAATTCGGCTATATTTCTCCTGGCCGTGAAACTACGGTTAACATTGTTATTAGCCACGCTAGCCATGAAATTTTCATGTCTATGGCATTCCGTACGTAGCATTGAGAGGTCTGCTATGTCCAGATGCAACAACTCGTATCTTAGCTCAGGCTTTAGATTCCTAACAATGGTTTCTATGAGCTCCTGATCTGACAGGGATACGCAGCCGATCGTTCATGGTCAGTATTTCGTNATCGCCGTATATTCTCTTTCCGGTCATAGTCTTTCAACTGGTCTTTGTATTTTTGTCTCAGTCCTTCGCATAATTCCCCCCAGTTCAATTGTTCGGTTTGGCGATGATGTCGCCAAAACCAAGCTTCAGCGTTATCACTAAATAACATGTGAACATACCGGCATAGCACATCGANCTTATCTATCTTAGCTCAGGCTTTAGATTCCTAACAATGGTTTCTATGAGCTCCTGATCTAACATAGGGATACGCAGCCGATCGGTTATGGTCAGTATTTCGTCCAAAAATTGGTCAAATGGTTCATTGAGTCGCTGCTTCCATCGCCGTATATTCTCTTTCCGGTCATAGTCTTTCAACTGGTCTTTGTATTTTTGTCTCAGTCCTTCGCATAATTCCCCCCAGTTCAATTGTTCGGTTTGGCGATGATGTCGCCAAAACCAAGCTTCAGCGTTATCACTAAATAACATGTGAACATACCGGCATAGCACATCGAAATCTCCGTTTAAGGACTGACGTGTTAAAGCGTTCACGCGATAAATGAAGTCTTCTACTGACATGCCATTTGGCTTACCCATAAATCGTACGTGCCAGCTGGAAATTAAACTTGAAATTTTGTTAGCTTGAAGGTCGTTTGGTCGTTATAGAGGTCCTCTGTCTCGGTACTGTCGGTTCTGTGGTAAGTAATTGGTATTAAAAGGCATTTCCTGTGGCCATCTTGGATTTCCAATGTTTGGATTGCGGTCGTTATTCCTGCCAATATTCAGGTGGTCGAGTAAAGTACTCAACTCGCTTCCAATCTGCGCGTTTATCTGTTCGCGGAAGCCAACAAGGGATTCCTGAATCATGTTTCGCATTCTTGATTCGTCAAAACTTGTAGCCGGCGTTTGAGCACTAGCAGTCTGTATGGTATCTTGTCTAGGTGACCTGGGCGGATTCGGTCTAGTAACATTCGTTCCTGGGTTGCGGTTTGCCTGCGTTGTAGATCGCGTACCTGGTCGATTGCTTGGTAAGGCACCACCTCTCGCGCGGACTGACGTATTCAATATATTTGATGAGGAGGCAGTTGCCTCAGAAGAGCAAGCCGGGCTTTGCAGATCTGCTACAGTTACCGGTTCCCTGCAAGTCGGACAAGACGCATTGGTATCGATCCATCTACGAATGCAGTGCCTATGAAAAGTGTGCCTACACGGCGTCTCAACTCGGTCCTCTGTCTGTCTTGCTGCTTCACTACAAATTGTGCAGAAAATATCTTCCTCTGTATTATCAATACTCACATTGTCAAGACTATGACGAACCGACATCGCGAAATAATTTATGTGTATAAGGGTTCACAAAAAATGTATATAAATAGGTATATATAGTTTTAAACTAATCAAATATCAAAGGCCAAAGTTAGAGTGTGGCTATATTTGCTGCAGGTGAGGGCTTACATGAGAGTGTACATATGACTACCGGTTGAATATGAAAGCTATGATGACATGACAAAAAAAGACATCATAACTGCTCCCAAAAACTTAAAGATAATATGAGGTTGGTTGTACCTCGGTTGTTCGCGAAAACAGCAAACGAAAGTTATTTAGGTCACTTTAAGTCCGGGTATGCCATCGACATAAGCCAAAAGTCATCAAAATCGCCGACTAAGTGCACTCACAAAAGTAATCTCCAATATTCTGCGTGGTAAAATATGTACATGGCCGTGGCCCTATTTCAAAACTTATTTTGGTAAACCAAAGCTAAATTTAAGTTAAAGAAAAAAAGATATTAAATATATAGACTCTAATAAAAAAAAATTTAAGAGGCTACTTCTTGCTTATCGCCCTAGTTAGGTAATTCATTAATTTTTATAGAATGCAATATTTTTTACATTTTTTTTTGTTTCCTTCAGTTCGGTTTCCCTCACCTACATATGTTTGTATTATGTATGTATGTATAAGAATATACATATTTACCTATATGTAGGTATACTTGGTTTGCCTATCAGTGGTTTGGAATTAAAAGATGAATAACTGATATAGGGACTTATTCTGTATCACGAACGATAGGCAAAACGAACGATTCGTCTGCAGACGACAACCTCTCTGATTGCAATTTTAAACTCTATCGGTCGTTTTCGTCTTGCTTTTCATACATTACGTTGCAATGGTCTCGGTTGCATTTAAACCGGCTAAAATGATGCCACCGGACTAATTTTTGAAGCATTCCTCTGCAGACGAATCGTTCGTGTTGCCTATCGTTCGTGATACAGAATAAGGCTGATAATGTTACGACTTACCGACTTCTCCTCCTTCCGCTGGCCAGTTGATGGGGATGATGACGGATGAAATATTATTGCTGAAACAAGAATCACTTTTTTTCCCACCACATTAGGCACTCCTACTTTAGTTTAGTTTTTTTTTATCTTAAACGTGTTATTTATTTATTTAAATATTAGTTTTTTTTTTTTTTTTTTTTTTGGTGTGTGGACTTTAGACTATTTTCCCCACTGCTTACAACAAGGGCACCTATCGCACCACTGACCCTTTCGGCTTTCGTACCACTTCAGTCAATTCCCGACTCACTCGCTAATTTATATGCATGTACATTCATAGGTAACTTTTTTTTTCTCCATTAACTATTTGTATTTTTATTTACTGTTTTTTTCTTTCAGTTGTATTAAAAAAAAATATACGTAATTCTTCTTATTATAATATATGTAATATATATAATATTTTAGTTTTTTTTTTTTAACTTAATAATTTAAAGTTGGGTAGAGGAAAAAAACTAAATTCTTGACTTCACGCCGCGGCGTTATACGATCTTTAACTTCTCACACTGTGATTTTTTTTTTTATATTAGTTTTAAATTTTCAAACACATGTGTAGTTCTTCTGCTTTCGGGGTGGTTTAATATTGCCCTTAGCCTTAAAATTTTAAAGAAAGTTGGTCCCGTTGTTGGTACGGCTCACTTTTCCGCCTATAGCTGGTGGTCCTTCATCTGGTCTGAGTTCCCCGCTCCTTCACTGGATGCTCGTCAGTCTGACGCTCGGAGGCTAGCGTATCATCCTTCCTGGCCAAATATCGCTTCCCAGGAATCGCACCGGGAGTTATACCAAATATATGACGATTGTACTACGCGATATACAATGATTGCAATTCCCGGTTTCCTATTACCGGACTCAAAAATTCGCGCTTCACGGACCGACCGTCTTTCTTTATAGTCAAACAGCAACTTCCTGATGCCTTCTTCAATTTTCATATCCTTAGCTCGGCTTGGAATAGGATCACGCCACCGCCACAAGAAAAAACTTTGTTTACGAACTATATAACGAAACTTGTTTACGAACTAGATATCAAACTTGTTTACGAACTAACTATTTTGCCAAAAAAACTAGTTTACGAACTATTTATTGCCTGTTATTGTTGCTATGCGTTATATCGGGTATCAACCAGACTACGCTGGATCATACCCGAAGGCTTCTTAACGTGCCATTTGCTGTCTTCTTTTCTCGGGGGGTTTTATTTCTGTTAGCATCTGTTCCCACTGTACATATCTTCGAAACTATGTTAACCACATGCCTTTGCATACATTTCCGCCGCCTCGCTTACGCTCTCCTGACCTCACTGTTAACTACAGATTTTACCATGGACACACATACCGATTTATTTATTTCCGATGGCTACCGGAAAGGGATGTTGCCCAAATGTTCCGCATAAATCTCCACTCTCCCAAATGTTCGCCACATAAATCTCCACTCTCACAATGCAATCACTATACCAAATGTGATTGGCCAAAAAGAAAGGAACAATCGATTGGTCACTTCAATATAGTTCACGATCCCTTTATGGCGCTTAATAAAATCATGCTTTCCGATTTACATATCAAACTTGGTGTTGTTAAGAATTACATCAAACAGTTGGTTAGAGTCAACGCAACTGCATTCCTATATTTGAAAAATAATGCCTTTCCAAAACTTTCCGTTGAAAAAATCCGTGAAGGTAGTTTTTTGATTGTATATGAGTGAAAATCTGTCAAGTGGTTGTAAACCGAATAAAGTGATTTGTGCGAAAATATCTTCACCGTCCAATTTTCGCTCATATATTTTATTATATCTCTCTCTTGCTTTAAGAACCCTATAATTTTTATTTCAGGCGTGCTTAATGGGCCGGACATCTGAAAATTAATGAAGGATCAAGGCATCTTGGAAATTCCTGATGGCACAGCAGCCGTTGCATGGGATGCAGTTCGGGCTTTAATTAAACACGTTCTGTGTAAAAATCGTTCACCAGAATATGCCATTTTTATTGCGAACTTGATGGAATCTTTTGACGCCTTTGATGTGCACATGTCGCTTAAAATCCACATGCTACACAGTCACTTTGACTTTTACGAGCAACAGCTTTCAACAGAAACCGACGAGGTAGGTGAGAGATTTCACCAATCCATTATGTGTTTTGAGGACCGATTCGCTGGAAAACGATTGAATTCAATGTTGGCGGACTTTTGCTGGTCTATAGCAGGAGGCAAAGGATATAAAAAAAATCATTCTAGCAATAGAAACTAGCAAAATATGCCGGAACGGAATTGAAGAGAACCCACATTTAGGTCCAAGCAGTGTATAAACTACTATTATAAAAAAATATTACGAAATAAAATATGAGTTGTAGCGCAAAACCACATATCTGAACAATCAGTTGCATGGGAGCTATATCTTATAGTGAACCGATTTCCATGAAATAGCTAAGGTAATATAAAAAAAAATACAGTCACGTGCAAAATTTTAGTAAAATAACCTTTAAACTGAGGTAATTATTAACAAAAAACCTAAAATTTAAGCAGATTTTCAAGCACCGTTATCTCGAAAACTAGAGCCAATCTGCAAAAACGGAGGACGCCATTGAATTTAAAAGATCCCAGTTAAGTAAGATCAGTTATCAAAACCTTTACCCAGAAAAAAATTCAAAACCTGAGCACAGTGTTTTCAACGAAGAAAAATTCACTTTCAGAACTCTAAAACTTCCCCCCTAAATATCTCAAAATTTTGACGTGATACGGATTTTCTGAAAACGCCATCGTAATCTAGAGGCCAAAATTAAGTTTACGTATTTGGCCGTTTAGCTGTGATATTTTTGCCTCCCTACTGTGTAATTATTAAAATCGGTTTAGTACTTTGAGAAATAAATCGTTACAAACGCATTCCATATAATAGTATAGAGTATAGATAGATGAGTGGATAATCGTGAAGTTCTACTAAATCTTGAAATCTCTCGTTATAGTTCTTCTCGCTTATGGACTCAACGATTTCCCGGAATTTCCGAATTTTTACAAAACTATTTCATTAAATAAACTATTGTTTTTAAGTTGGTTGATTAACAATCTTAATTTTCTATCGAAATGGAGTACTATTGTTGCTAAACTAAAAATTTGTTTATTTTTCGATGATATCGCATAAAAAAGTCAAGTCCAATAGGGGGTCGTGGTCTTCCAGAATAAAAATAAGCCCTTCGGTGTCCCGCGGTGGTGTTATTTCCAAGAACGTGGCGATTTCTTTTCTTAAATTAAATAATCTTCCTAAACTTTTGCCCCGACTAAGCCACCGAACCTTTGTGTATTACAAAAGGTCACCGTACTCTGCATTAAGATTTTCCAAAAAAATCTTAAAATTTTCTGTGAACCAGTGAACTATGTCCTTTGATTTTATTTATAATTTTTTAGCAATGTTCATTGTGTTAGTCATACTTAGTTCTTTAGAAAAAAAAGCAAGTGCGCCTGGGCCACACTGGATAAGTGAAACTTACGATTTACGAATTTTTTTCTGATAACCAATATATGTACATAAATATGTACATACATACATTCATCTGCTATTGCTTAAGGTTATATTTTTTGTCTTTTTTCTACCTGGATCCCTACCTCTACTACTGTTCGTTCTAATTACATTTATCTTATTCTGTTTTATCTTCATTTTTGTCTTTACACTCTATCGATAACAAAATCGATAGTAACATCCAACAAAATGTAGCAAAATCGGTTATAATATTGATAGCAAAATTGATTAGAAAATCGATAAAAATATTGATAACAAAATTTATAAAAATATCGATAAATAATCGGTAACAAAATCGATAAATATCGTTAACAAAATCGATAAATATTTATAACAAAATCAATAAATATCCATAAAAAATCGAAAAATATCGATAACAAAGTCGATAAATATCGACAACAAAACCGATAAATATCGATAACAACATCGATAAATATCGATAACAAAATCGATAAATGTCGATAACAAAATCGATAAATATCGATAACTAAATCGACAAATATCGATAACAAAATCGATAAATATCGATAACGAAATCTATAAATTTCGATAACAAAATTGATAAATATCGATAACAAAATCGATAAATATCGATAACAAAGTCGATAAATATCGATAATAAAATCGATAAATATCGATAACACAAACGATAAAAAAGGCGATAAATATCGATAACAAAATCGATAAATGTCGACAGCAAAATCGATAAATATCGATAACAAAATCGATAAATATCGATAGCAAAATCGATAAATATCGATTACAAAGTCGATAACAAAATCTATAAATATCGATAACAAAATCGATAACAAAACCGATAAAGACGTCGATTATTTCATCGATAAATCTCGAGAATCCCGAAAATCTCTAAATTTCCAAAATAGTTCCCAGATTTAGTCTCTGTGTCTCTCTCTATATCCTTTCCTCTTTAATTACCTTTATTTTAATATTTCTTCCCCTACCTTCATCTTTACTTTTATCGGTATCCTCATCCTCCTCTTTGTCTTTACTTCTATGTTTATCATTTTCTTCATCTACATATTCCCCTTCACCTTTGCCCTTATATATATAAGTAAAACGTTTAAATTTACCTTGGTCTTAATTTTTGCCTTTGTCTTTATGCATCTTTGTTTTTGTTTTTATTTTTACCTTTGCCTCTATTCTTTTCTTTATCTATGTATGTACGTACTCACCTTTACTTTCATTCTTGTATTGGTCTTTTTCTAAGTGTTATTCTTTAACCTTTTATTATACTATTATATTATATATTTAGGGTGCTCACAGTTCTATATTATCTACTGTGTTAATTTTGCCACCTGGTAACTTTAAAACAGTTTACCATGTGGTAACTTTGTTTGTTGTTGGTTCCCATACTAATTAGAGATAACACTTTTGGGCAAAATTACTCGACTTTGTCTCATGTTTATGTTTTGTGTTAAACTGGCATCTATCGCTGCTTGTACATAAGTTTCGCTTTGCGACTGCCTGAAGCTGGCAAAGGTTCTTTTTTTTTTTTATTTTTGCGCTGTGCTAGCTGAGTATAAAAAAGAGAAGAGAGAACAGAGGGAAATATGTATGTGGTTTGTTGATGCTCTCTAAACACAAACGCGTGAAAGGCAAACGGTCTAGCAATGCGTGGTATTGTTGATCAACTTAATACTTTATTTAAACGTAAGGGTTGCTCACAGTTCGAGTGTGTTATCTTGTTGAAGTTACCACCTTTTATCTTTAGAAGTAAACTGTGAATCCCCTAACTATGTATACCATATGCATACACACAAGAAGCCCTTGTTTCAGCCCCAACCATTTCCGTTGCACCATTTCCGGGTGCAATTTCCGTTGAATTTGCCAATTTATTCCCAACCAACCAACCGCCGCTAAAGAAGTTTCACTTCAAAAAGAGCTTGCTGATGTATCACACAATGGAAAGCTGGGCAATTTCGTCACTTTCGCTCCATTCCTACATATTGAACTTACTTTTATCCACAATTGAAAAAACTTTGGAGTTTATTACGTCATACAAAACTTCACCTGTAACATGACCATGAAGAGAAATAACATCTAAAAGTTCTTCAAAACAGGTTAAATTTGCGTCAACTGTTTTAATACAAACAGCAAGTTGCCAAATGTTTGTTAATATCTGTACTCTCGTCTATAGAAAATTAAAAATATTTGCAATTTATTATTATATTATATTTATATTATTTATATTTTTATTTATTTTGTATTTTAAGCTGCACAATAGATCCGTCGTACGTGTGACTGTACGTCGAGATAAAGGAATATTTTTGAAAAGTTTCAAGGCTGTTTGACATTTTTCATCAAAACAATTTAATGCTTCTACTCCTAAATTTTGGAAAAAATACCGTCCTCAAATGGGCGAGCATTTTTTGCTAAAGCCAAAGCGACAGAATAAGATGCTTTTTTTTTTAGAAATAATCTATTATTTTCTTATAAACATTGATAACACTGGATCACAAATTTTTATTTGGTTTTTGTTCTCCAGACGCCACTATCCAATTTCTATGTAGAATTGCTCGGTGATCCCGAAAATTGGGTTAATGTTTTTTTCTAAGGATACGTTTTCGAGATATTTGCAATTTACCGTTACTGAGCTTAAAGTAAAAATTGGTTCCTTTTAACCACGTATATCTTACGAACCAGCTTAAAAATCGTATAAATTATTTATCGGTTTTGTTATCGATATTTTTATCAATTTTGTTATCGATTATTTATCGATTTGGTTACCGAAATTTTTGTCGATCTTGTTATCGATTTTAGTATCGATTTTGTTATCGATATTTTTTATCAATTTTGTTATCTATTATTTATAGACTTTGTTACCGAATTTTTATCATTTTGTTATCGATATCGTCGATTTGTTAGGATTGGTCACTTATTTTCATCGTCATATTTATCGAACTTGTTATCGATATTTTAATCGATTTAAATATCGATTATTTATCGATTTAGTTATCGATAGTTTTATCGATTTTAGTATCGATATTATTTATAGATTTTTTTATACATGCAATCGATTGGTGTCGATTTGTTAGGATTGGCCACTTGTTTTTATTGTTATATTTATCGATTTTGTTATCGATATTTTTATCGATTTAAGTGTCGAGTATTTATCGATGTTATCGATATTTTTATAGATTTTGTTATCGATATTTTTATCGATTTTAGTATCGATATTATTTATCGATTATATTTGTTGATTTATTATATATGCAATCGATTGGTCGTTAGGATTGGTAACTTATTTTCATCGTTATATTATCGATATTTTTATAGATTTTGTTATCCATATTTTTATCGATTTTGTTATCGATATTTTTTAGCGATTTTGTTATCGATATTTTTATCGATTTTAGTATCGGTTATCGGGACGAGGGACTATAGACTGGTGGTGCAGCGGGACGCAGGTAGACCTCGATCCTGCATGCTCATCAGGATGGAACTGAATGCTTTTATTCTGCCTCTTTTCAGCGATGGTGACATTGTGACGGTGAGCCTGGAGGGTGCAACCAGAGAATTCTGGTTGATCTCCGCTTATATGGCGCACGAGGACGGGGTGGAGCCACCTCCGCGCTTACTAAGCAATGCGGTGGCAGAAGCTAGACGCAGGAGGGTCCGCGTTGTTATTGGGTCTGACGCGAATTCCCACCATACGATTTGGGGCAGCTCAGACATCAACACTAGAGGTGAGGCACTCTTTAACTTTATTCTAAATGAAAATGTATGTATATGTTGTAGGGGGGACCCCACTTTTGTAACGGCAAGTAGAGAAGAGGTTTTAGATATCACGCTGGCCCCTTCTGATATAATGTCCCGTCTGGCTGGAGAGTCCTTAGTGACCACTCCTCCGATCATCGGTACATACAATTCGCTTTGGACGAAGCGCGTCCTAAGCACAAACCTTACAGGAATCTGAGGAGAACCAACTGGGACTTATACTGCAGAAGTCTGCAGGAAATGCTTCTGGTTGCGCCCGTGAGGGGCGGGACCTGGACTGAAAGCGAAATTGACGAATTAATTGGTGTGTTCACCACCTCGTGTAAAAGGGCCATTGATATGTCTTGTCTCCTGAGTTACCACAAAGGTAAGAGCAAACCGCTCTGGTGGTCGGAGGAGCTCTCCGATCTTAAGGCCTCGAGCAGAGGCCTTTTCAATAGGGCCAGGAAGAGTAAATTAGCTTTCGACTGGGCACAGTGTAAGATTCGGCTTGGGATATATAAGTCCGAGATTAGTAAAGCGAAGAGGACGTCGTGGAGACTGTTCTGCGAAAGCGTGGAGGGCAGTCACGAGTGTTCAAGGTTTAGTCGAGTTCTCTCTAAGAATACCTCTCCCCTGGGATACATCAGGGATGAGGGCGGCGAATGGGCAATGAACAGCGAGGAGTCTTCGGATGCCCCTTGATGCTCATTTCCCCTTCAACCAGGAACCGGGAGGGATGCGGTTGGGGACTTCGATCCCCGAGACGAATGTCTCGGAAATCCTAACCGTGGATCCCCTTCTCTGGGACATTAGCTCGTTCAAGCCCTTTAAGGCAGAAGTGTCATGCCGCTGGTTGATGCCCATTTTCGAGGGCTGTTCGCTAAGGGTCATGTTCCGGTGCCTTGGAGGGTGGTCAGAGTGGTGTTCCCAAGACGGGTAAAGCCTCTCATGTATCACCCAGGGATGTCAGGCCGAAAAGTCTCTCCTCGTTCCTTTTGAAGACGCTGGAGAGTCTGATCGATCTGCATTTAAGGAGCGGGATCCTCACGGAGCGCCGTTCCTTGGGTCAGCATGCTTATTGCAAGGGCAAGTCTGTCGAAACGGCCTTACACACGGTCGTTGAAAATATTGACCAATCCTTAACAATGTTTTGCCTTAGGCTGTAATTAACTCCCTAAATAAGCTAGGTGTCGGAGCAGACCTTGTCAGGCTTATTTACCGCTTGCTTTGCAATAGAACTGTCGCGGCAGAGTGGGGCAGCGCTTCTATCCGGAGGAGTGTGAGTAGAGGTACCCCGCAAGGGGGAGTTCCCTCGCCGTTGCTTTGGGACGTTGTTATCAATGACCTGCTGGTGTTTGGAAAGAAGTGGCTGTCGGGTGGTTGCCTATGCCGATGATGTAGTATTGATAACAAAAGGAAAGTTTCCGGAAACAGTGTTTGATCTTATGCGGGGTTACTTGAGCTTGGTTGAGAACTGGGCTTTTAGCTGCTGGCTGGGTGTAAATCCCAGTAAAACGGAGCTTGTTCTCTTTACTGTATAAGATACCGAAATGCCGTCTTCCCTCAATGTTGGTCTTCCTCTAAGGCTCTCTGACAGGGTGAAGTACTTGGGCTTGATCCTTGATAGTAAGCTTTCCTGGAAGCCTTACGGGGAGGAAAGAGTCAAGAAGGCTACAGTAGCACTGTATTGTAGCAGAGGGGCCATTGGCAAGCACTGGGGCCTTTCGCCGAAGTTAGTGCATTGGCTTTATGAAACTATTATCAAGCCAATATTTCTTATATGGGGTACTCGTCTGGTGGAACGCACTTGACAAGGCCTACATGGTTAACCAGCTGGAGAAGGTGGAAAGAGTTGCCTTAATTGGAATCAGTGGGGCACTTCGAGCCACACCTACTCTTGCGCTTAATGCCATGTTAAATGTTGTGCCTATAGATATAGCTGGCAGGGTTGCCGCTGCGCGGGCCGCAGTAAGGCTAAGAGGGGTTGGCTTCAAGTTCACCTTAAGCTATGGGCACTCCAGAATTCTAAGAGACTTCGGGTTCCTACCGACTCTTACAGACCACAGCACGCCGGTTCTGGGTCCGAATGGATCTTTTACCACCCACTTCCCGGCGAGGGGAGACTGGGAGGGGTGCAGTATCTGGAATTGAGGACCTCTAAACTTATTTACAGATGGATCGAAGCTGGATGGGAAGGTTGGCGGAGGTGTCTTCTGCGAAGGGCTCTCCATCAACCTGAAATTTAGGTTACCTGATCACTGTAGTGTTTTCCAGGCTGAGGTGGCCGCGATAAAAGAGGCTTCGGATTGGTTGCTCTCTAGTGTAACATCTGTCAAGGAGGTAAATATTTATTCTGACAGCCAAGCAGCCATCAGTGCTCTTGGCTCCCTGTCGGTGCGTTCGAAAACGGTGAGGGAGTGTTTGACTTCCCTATCGACAGCGTCTGATTAATTTGCTATTAAGCTTATTTGCGTTCCAGGTCACAGCGAAATCGCTGGCAACTGCGTGGCTAATGAGCTTGCAAGACAGGGAACCCTCGAGGAATTACTTTCGGATAGAGAGGGTCTGGGGGCTCCCCTGACCTCGTGTGGCCTGCTGCTGGACAGATGGGCGTTTAGTCAGCTCAGGGAGCGCTGGGCGAAGACCTTAGAGTGCAAGGTGGCAAAGTCTTTCTGGCCACGGCTGGACCGGGGCGGGTATTGGTGGGAGTGCTTACTGGTCACTGTGTGATTAGTAACCATACTGTAAGGCTGAATGTTGCGGATAACCCTTACTGCACCAGCTGCATGGAGGATGATGATGTGGAACCATCTCAACATCTGCTGCTCTGGTGTCCCGCCTTTGCGAGCCTAAGGTTTAAGCACCTTGGG
The DNA here is from genome assembly GCF_001687245.7 of Rhagoletis zephyria. Lineage (NCBI taxonomy): Eukaryota > Metazoa > Arthropoda > Insecta > Diptera > Tephritidae > Rhagoletis > Rhagoletis zephyria. Next base: position 13,039 of record NW_016160841.1, on the reverse strand, counting down.
TCGCCTTTTTTCACACTCCCGATGAGCTCTCCCTGCGTCCCTTTTTTCCCTCCCCCCTCTGAGGGTATCACAACGGACAGCTTAGTCGAGTCCAAGTGTGCCTCCACATGCGGAGGCAGCCCGCTTAACTAACCTAACCTAACCTAGTATCGATATTTTCATCGATTTTGTTATCGATATTTTTATCGATATTTTTATAAATTTTGTTATCGATTTTGTTATCGATATTATTTATCCATTATATTTATCGGTTTTGTTATTGATAATATTTATCGATCCAAGCATTTACGAGAAAAAATATATGCAATCCTCGTCGATTGGTCAGGATTGGTCACTTATTTTGATCGTTTGGTCATAAGCTGTTTTTTTTAATTGTATGCTATGTACATATGTAGATATTAAGGATGTTAATTTTTCAGCTTTTTCCGATCCCTGGATTTTCAGGATGTCGTTGTCACAATATTCGATATTCATTCATTTTCAAACACTTAAATCGAAAAACTTGCTTCTATATTGTTTGAGAAGCTCTCCTACCATTTTCATTTAAAGTGGCGTTTTTATTTTTTCTCTGACGTCAGGATTATTTTAAAGGACTTTGCAATTTCAAAGACTTAAATTAATTCCAAAAATTATTTAAAAAATGCAATGCAATGTAGAATAAAAATATGGGTACCAAACCCAGGTGGAAATTTCTTTAGAATTTAAAATAATTAAAATTTTTTTGGATTCACAAGATTGAATAGGTAGGTAATTTTTTAAGCTCACAAAGTTAGAAGGATGAAATTCGAGGATGTTATCGAGTTATTATAAGTTTATGTAAGGATAAAATTTTAAAAAGACATTTTCAATACTTACCAGGCTTTCTGCACCAAAAACTTGAATCTGTTTAAATTCTGCAGAATTTCTTCTTTAATTTGATACCGATACTTTTTCTGTAAGCACATTTCTCTGAATTTCTTAAACCAAAAACGCAATTTTACTATATTTGGCCCATGATCTCGCGAATATATTGATATCTGTGTTTAAAATTTACTATCGCGGGGTGTCATATGTAGCTAGACATTTATAGAAAAATATTACCTAACGAATAAAAAATTAAATATAGCCAATACTGGTCAAGAAAAGGAGTTTCTATTATTGCTATCAGCGCAAATTACAAATCTCGCAAATCCCGGGATTATTATAATTATGACCTTAAAAAGGCCGGGATCCTGGGATCCCGGAATCCCGGGATTAACATTCCTAATAGATATGTGTTAGGGATGTACATTTTTCGATTTTGACGATCCCAGGTCTTTTGAGATCTCGTTATTACAATTCTGGGTCTTGGTATTAGTCCCGGGAGTTAGATATTCATTATTTTGCTACAACTTTACCTTGCAACTTAACTTTGCAAAATGATAACGAAGTGATTTTGTATGGAAAATCATTTATGCCCATATATTTGAATAAAATAAATATGGTTAGAAGATATCAACCAATACATCCCATATAACAAACGAAAGGAAAAAACTTGGATTTTTGATTAAGGAACAGAAACAAAATCATTCTAGCGGTTTTCGAAAGTTTTGGTAATGAAAATTTGCTAATTTTTTCAAAATTTTTTTCCTTAAAATGCTCAATTGTTGTTGAATTTATATGAGATTTGTACACGATAATATTTCTACTGCCCAAAGAACCTATATCCCGAAAACTAAAGTTATATCTGCAAATCCTGAGTTGCTAGAGCACTTTAAAGGCTCAAAATTGACCCGAAATAATCCAATATTTACCGTTGTTTCTACGACAGAAACCGAATTGGTTACTTACAAAAATGAACGTGTCGATAGGCTAGGAATTTTATCTTTGAAACTCCATACTTTTCTTTAAAATCGCTTCAATAGTTCTCGTGCAATAAGCATTTTCGTGAAGATCTAAAAATTACAACTGCAACATTTGAGCATAGCCTCCCTATCATACAACATAACATAATCCATATCATACAACTTAATAAAATTGATACTCATATCGATAAAAATATCGATAATAAAATCGATAAATAATATCGATAACAAAATCGATAAATAATATCGATAACAATAAATAATATCGATAACAAAATCGATAAATAATATCGATAACAAAATCAACAAAAATATCAATAACGAAATCGATAACAAAATCTATAAATATAACGTTGAAAATAAGTTACCAATCCTAAAAAATCGACGACCAATCGATTGCGTATATTTTTTTCTCGTAAATGCGTGGATGGGGTGCTAGCACGTACAATTTTCAACCCCTATTTAGAAAATTCAATTAAAAAAACGGCTAATGACCAAACTATGAAAATAAGTCACCAATAGATTGCATATATTTTTTTCTCGTAAATGCTTGAACGTGGTGCTAGCACATACAATTTTCAGCCCCTATTTTGAAAATTCAATTACAAAAAAAAACGGCTAAAGACTAAACGATGAAAATAAGTGACCAATCGATTGCATATATTTTTTTCTCGTAAATGCTTGGATGCTATGCTAGCACATACAAGTTTCAACCCCTATTTTGAAAATTCAATTAAAAAAGCGGCTAATGACCAAGCGATGAAAATAAGTGACCAATCCTGACCAATCGATTGCATATATTTTTTTTCTCATAAATGCTTGGGTGGGGTGCTAGAACATAAAATTTTCTACCCCTATTTGAAAATTCAATTAAAAAAACGGCTAATGACCAAACGATGAAAATAAGTGACCAATCCTGGCCAATCGATTGCATACATTTATTTTTCGTAAATGCTTGGATGGGGTGCTACCCAGATGGAGCCCATTAATGCGCAAATGAACAAATAAAACAAAAGAAGTTTCAATATGTGGAAGTTGTTTAGCTTACGGTGGTAGAAGTAGTAGAAATGTAATTTAGCAAAAAAAGTGTTATCTATTCCACAAATGTACAACATGAAAATAGGTCCCGTATAGTTGCTGAACACTAAATTTTTTACCAAAAAAACCGTTATTTTCGTACTTGATGCCCTTATCTATTAATAGGTTGGCTTGGCGAACAAATTTTGGAAAAGGATTTATAGCTTGTTGGGAGTTTTCATCGTTTAAATTTTAATGAGCCCCTATTTTTCTTAATTTTTTGAACTTTGATCATCGCTAATTTCAAAAACTTCTATGAAAGTTGCCAAATATGTGGTATTTAGCTAAAAGAACATTTATTTTCGAATAAATTGATAACTCATCCAATGCAATTGCATGAAAATTGTCGAAGTTAAGCAATTTAAGCAAAAATACGGTCTTCAAATTATATGTGTATATGTACCGTACGTGCAGATTTTTTGAGCAGTGTGGCTAAGGAGTTCATCAATCGGTCCTATGCTGAATATCGTCATCGTTGACGATCGTCTATGCGCATCGTCACATCTATCGCCTCGTCTATGTATTGGTATGATGTACAGGCAATGTAGACGAAACGTTGTGAAACGGAAAAATACGACAACCTTATGGATTGGATTTTTGTATTATTTTTATATTTAAATCAAATACATAGTGAAAATAATGGAATACGAGTTGGTTTTTTACCTCCCTTTTATTAGCTCGGGATGTAACTATGTAATATTGATGCGCCTAAAAGATGAAGCGATTTCTATTCTCAAGTTACATACCTGATGACAGTACGAATGGAAATTATAATAGCGAGGTTTTAGTTTTTTAAACTATAATTTTATTCAAGCTCAAGCGATGAAGAAGAGAGCAGGAATTTGGTGGCTCAACGAAGAATATTAAGGCAACGCGCAGACATATTTGCATTACCTGAATCAAAGTAAGTTTTCTTAAAAACCAAAGATTAAAAAGTTATTATAAGTAAGTGCATTTCCTTAGATTTGTGAACAATTTTCGACCCAGAAAAATGGCTTTGCGATACGTAAGTAATTCATCCAAATCTAAAAATTGGGGTACGGTCATTGGCTATTTCGCCTGCTATTAAGTTAGCAAATACTTTGCGATTTCTCGCTCAGGGCTCTTACCCGGTCAGCGTTGGAAATTATTTTAATGCATCACTGTCGCAATCAGCAGTTAGTAGAACCCTGACTGAAACCACCAACGCCATGGAATAAACTATTTGTGATATCTGGATCAACGCGAATATGACAGAAGAAAAAAAATTGGAAGCCAAGCAGCATTAATAATAATGCTTTTCCTGGAGTAATTGGATGCGTCGATGGAACGCATGCCAAAATATTAGCGCCTTTTGGAAGTTTAAAAAACCAGTACTACAACCAGTATACTAGTTCTTTTGTATCAGTGCATACTGTTATATATGTATGTATTTCTCTTTTCGATCAGGCGATGATCCCCTGGAACAATTTATAATGACACCATATCGATCAGCGCACGAAGGCAGCCCGAAGCGCACTTATAATAAAAAGCATGCCCAGGCCCGGAACATCATTGAGAGAGTTATAGGAGTTTTGAAAGGACGCTTTCGACCTCTACTTGCGGGGCGTTAGTTACACTACAAACAGAAACGGCAACACGCATAGCACTGCTCTCCACAATATTTGTGTTCATTATGGCACTGACATGGAAACCGACTACGAGGATGTTATACAGAAAGAGCGGGTGCAAAATGCTCATGAGGAGTTAACAGATGAGGATTCAAATTCGCAATACAATAAAAAACGCTTTAATTTGATGTTTTCGTGGCTATGTACATATATGTGTAAAATAATTTAATTTTGTTAAAAAAATATACTTCAGTGCGTAACTTACTAACTACTTTTAAATTTAATTATCTAAATGATTTTTTAGTATTTCTAGTTTTTTTTATTTGTTTTTATTTTTTTTATTTGTAGATCTATCTTGAAAGTCTCCTCTTCTCGTTCTCGTTCTTTTAACAGCTTGTGCTGTTTCTCTGCCAGGCGGTGTTGTCTACGCTGGTACCGAGCACTTTCTTCTGTATTTTTTGTTATTTTTTTAGTGCTGTTTTTTGTATACCTACAAGTTTTTGAAAAAAGTTCATTTTAGCCTCTTTGTGGTTCGCTTTCCGACGAGGTGGTTGTGTGGCGTTCGTAATACGCGAAGGGCCGGAAATCGGCTCATCATCATTTGTGGCGGCTGCCGCTAAGTTGGTTGCACGTGAAATTGCGAGAATGGGTTCATCGCAATCTGTTGCAGCTGCTGCTAAATTGGTTGTACGCGCAGGTCTGGCGATGGGCTCATCGCAATATGTGGCGGTAGTAGCCCTAGAGCGGGGACTTGTTGGTTCGTTCGCAACACCATACACAGAACCAGCTGGATTTAGCTATCCTTCGAATCCCATTATATTTGCCACGGTTTCTTCAAGTGGAGCCAACGCATTTGATTAAAAATTCCTCCGCCGCTTGGTCTCTCTTTGTTATGAATCATTTTCTTTTTAGCTTTGAGTTTCAGATCTTTCCAAACCTATAAATAATAAAAAGTTATAGGCTATAATATCCAATTTCAAACCCCAGAAGATTACGAATTTTCAAATATTTTGAATTTATCTTGTACCAGCCATTGCCATCTCGTACTGGAGGTCCCACTGCATTAATTTTCCTTGCAATGAGCTCCCAATCTTCTTTGGATATGTTGTGAACAACACCTTTTTGAAAACCTTTAGATAAATAGGAGGTTTTTTTTCTAATTCTGCTAGCAGAATTTCAAACTGCGCACTTTTTGCTAACGGCTTAGTTCTTTGCACCGTCTATACTTTTGAAACATCGTCAATAAAATGGTTGACGATGCAAATCAAACGAAACCGACACAAAACGAAGGCGATAACGGTTACACGCCTACCACAGTAACGCCTTTTGACGACAGTGCTGCCAAAGACGATGAACGGCATACCAAAGTTGCCGTATCTTCAGTTTTACTGACGATCACGATATCCAGCATAAGGCCGAATATTTACTCATCATTGATATATACAATGGCTCTTAAGCAAAAAATTTATTTTTCATAACATTTTAGGAAAACGGTCGTGGAACCGCCCACTTACAGTATCGGTCATATCTATAGCACGCCATTTAAAAGTGATATTGTGTGTCACTTATGTTTATTTATTGACTTCTAAGAATTTTCAATTAAAATATAGTTCATTCTCAGACAAACCCGATACAAACCCAAGGTTAATAATTTGTACAAAGCTACAAAAAAGTGCAACAAATTTTCACATAAATTTCAAACTGTTTTCTCGGAAGTGTTAGAATTTTTTTGAGTACAGAGTTTTTTAGCCCCTTCAATTTTAGTCTAATAATGTGCAAATTTGAAATGGCTACGAATTACCGTTTATTTTTTAGAATTTTTTTGTCGCATTGGCTTCCATACAATGAATAAACTCAATTTATTTGTATATGGGTGTTTCCATACAGCCGTACGCGACATTCGTATGCGACATTCGTACACTTATAGAGTGACGTAAATCTATCAAAAATAGATGTTACTGAAAAAAAAAGATTACGGTTATGTTGCAACCAAAGGGTACTATGTACATTAGGTCTGTAATGGTCATTGTACCGTGCTGGTAATATGTCATATTTTTTAATTCGTCAAAATGCAAAATAGTAGGGTTCAAATTTCCTACTTTAGCAAATGTTATTTGGGCAATTCACAAGGTGTTGTGAAGTTATATTTTCCTAACAAAAGTTGTGTTAAAACACGACGGTTGTGAACACCTGTTACGATTATTTATTATATCTCAGCACTTAACCTCACATAACACCGAATAAACATAGGTTGCAGAGTTGTATCGTCATGTGTTATTTTTCTTCACAAAACAATAACAACATTTTTACAACTGTCATGAAATATCATGACTTCACGACAAAAACGACAAATACGATACCTTGTGAATTGCCCAATTGTATTTATCATGTTTTGTAGTTTACGCATAATATATTGATTTCATTTTGTTCTTAATGTTTTAGTTATTGTGTCTCCTTTAATATTCTGTACTGTATCAGTTATTTTTGTTATAATTTTAAAAATTTCTGAATTTGATGTAAACAGTTTATTGTTATTTGAAACGAATGGTGCATTTACATCGTATGAATCTGTTCATAAGCCGTATGAATTTTCCTAAAAAAGAAGCACCAACTCTATAAAGAAATGAATGAAAGCGATATATATTTAACATTTTTGACTTATATACTTGGCAAGTATTTTTTTTTGTAAACAACAAACAAAAAAATTTCATTTTGTGCTAACTTCGAAACTAGAAGCTTATTTTATTTTTAATGTGCTTTGCGGTTCGCTATTTTTTCAAATGTGTAATGCTTCCATTCAAACATATTTGTGGATAAACAGTTTTTTTTTTTCAGAAATTGCTTGTTTACGTTTTTTGTCTTTCATATTAAAAACGTTTGGCATAAGTTGAAATCATAGGGATGCCGTTTTCTTTCGTTTCTCAATGGATTTTATACTTATATATATATATATATATATATGCAATACTTTTACATATCGTCATTTAAAGTACAAAACCGCGCATCAAGAAAATGCAAAAGCTTGTATGTGAGGTTGCCTAAATTTTATAGGAGAGAGTAATATTTGTCATAATTCAAAACGGTTCCCTCTTTTAAACTTAATTATCTCTTCTTATGTTCGAAGTATCGAAATTTTAGTATAAATGATTAAGGGCTTGATGATAGGAGCTTCCGGTGAGCAAATATCTTTTTTTGGCACAAATGTCAGTTACGAGGTTTTGCAGAACCACGATACGCGGTTTTTTACTTTAAACGAAGATATAAAGATTGGCGCTTACACAATATGTTAGTGTTTGGCCTAGCTTCTCCTCCAATATGGGGCGTGCGCCTTGATTTTGTCACACAAAGGGGAAGGACAGTTTTACGCCTACTCCGAACGGCGATTATATTTTTATGAGAAGATGTTTTTCATGGCAGAATACACTCGGAGGTTTACTATTACCAATAGAGGAGCGACAGCGAACAGTGGGGTGTATATATCGATGGCTGAGTGGAAGATCGACCTATCTCGGCAGCCAGTTCGAAAAACGAAAAATCCACATGCTGCAACCCTTGCGGAATCATGTGCAGCATTGCCAGCTATCAGTTGCTTTTCGAAGATAGCTGAATGAAGGAAAACAAAGTGGAAAGGAATTAAAAAACACTCATCATGTGCTTGTTTATTGTAAAATTGTTAATTTTACATCTTTTGAGGAAAATTATGGATTCTGATGTATTTGCAATTACAGCAGCAGAGTAAGCGGGCGCTATGGCAATGGATTCACAAAGGTATGCGGAGCTGTCGGGCATAGTAACCATGGGCGCATCTATGTCAGCTTCTGGTTGAAGTGTTGAACCACAAGTCAGAACTCCTCCTATGCCTGAAGCTCTGGTTCTCAATCCAGTTAATGCAATAACAGCTTCTTCCAAGCCATTGAAAACACCACCTGTTGCGCTTGCTTCTGCCTTCGGCCGCGCTTAGGTATTATAACCCTTACTAAGTAGAATTCTCCTTTCTGTGTTGCGGGGAAGAGTGGCTTCCGTATGTCAAAGGTATACAACATTTTTTTTGCATATCACTCCGGCTACGCCGTCCACAGGATTTTTGCGCAGAGCCCACGTCGAAATTTGCAAAAAAGTGCATAGTGCAAACCGAGTTTATTAATAAGCTAGTGGTAGGAAATTTGAAACATTTGTCTTAAATAAAAACTGAATCCTTTGATTACATGTGTGTGTTAAAGCTTTGGACTCGGGTTATGCGTTTGGACACAACAACCGAAAATCGTTGTACAAATAACTAAACCCAAGTTTCTCGATAAGGAGCAACAAAGATTCTTTTTTTGCTCGTTTATATAAAGCAGTGGATAAATACGATTACGATTTACGTCTTTTATTTCGCCTCCGACACAGAATTGTTTTCGTACAAAATTACGCAAAAAAGCTTACTCGTTCGTTTTTAGGCATGCCATTCAGAGTTACCGCTTTGGTAATTTTTAACCAAAATTGGTAATTTTTTTCTTTATTTATAAAGTTTGGTAATTTGGTAATTTGTTTTTCAATTTGGTAACTTTTTCGATTCGGTCTTACATGTCAAATAGGTCAATATTGGTTCTGATTTCACATTAGTAAATGGCCCGTAAGCGTTTCCTTTTATAGAAATACCAGGTAATCCTGAAAGTTCCAGCGTTCCTTGGCTACTAGAATGGTGTATTCTTTAACAAACCGCTTGAATGTGGCTATTGCNTTAATTTTACATCTTTTGAGGAAAATTATGGATTCTGATGTATTTGCAATTACAGCAGCAGAGTAAGCGGGCGCTATGGCAATGGATTCACAAAGGTATGCGGAGCTGTCGGGCATAGTAACCATGGGCGCATCTATGTCAGCTTCTGGTTGAAGTGTTGAACCACAAGTCAGAACTCCTCCTATGCCTGAAGCTCTGGTTCTCAATCCAGTTAATGCAATAACAGCTTCTTCCAAGCCATTGAAAACACCACCTGTTGCGCTTGCTTCTGCCTTCGGCCGCGCTTAGGTATTATAACCCTTACTAAGTAGAATTCTCCTTTCTGTGTTGCGGGGAAGAGTGGCTTCCGTATGTCAAAGGTATACAACATTTTTTTTGCATATCACTCCGGCTACGCCGTCCACAGGATTTTTGCGCAGAGCCCACGTCGAAATTTGCAAAAAAGTGCATAGTGCAAACCGAGTTTATTAATAAGCTAGTGGTAGGAAATTTGAAACATTTGTCTTAAATAAAAACTGAATCCTTTGATTACATGTGTGTGTTAAAGCTTTGGACTCGGGTTATGCGTTTGGACACAACAACCGAAAATCGTTGTACAAATAACTAAACCCAAGTTTCTCGATAAGGAGCAACAAAGATTCTTTTTTTGCTCGTTTATATAAAGCAGTGGATAAATACGATTACGATTTACGTCTTTTATTTCGCCTCCGACACAGAATTGTTTTCGTACAAAATTACGCAAAAAAGCTTACTCGTTCGTTTTTAGGCATGCCATTCAGAGTTACCGCTTTGGTAATTTTTAACCAAAATTGGTAATTTTTTTCTTTATTTATAAAGTTTGGTAATTTGGTAATTTGTTTTTCAATTTGGTAACTTTTTCGATTCGGTCTTACATGTCAAATAGGTCAATATTGGTTCTGATTTCACATTAGTAAATGGCCCGTAAGCGTTTCCTTTTATAGAAATACCAGGTAATCCTGAAAGTTCCAGCGTTCCTTGGCTACTAGAATGGTGTATTCTTTAACAAACCGCTTGAATGTGGCTATTGCTAAGTATATCCACCGGTGCAGAAAGGCATCGATATGTATGTTTGTACAGTTCTGCATATGCATAAAATATGTTTGGTAATTTTTTGTTGAATTTGGTAACTTTTTCCGGTGATTTTGGTAAAAAATAAAAAGGTTTTGTGGCAACACTGATGCCATTGTTACGAATTTCTAAAGCTCGAAAATACGATTCGGATTGCAGCATACTATTTCTACGATTCGTAGCAAAATCCGAATACGAAACAGTTGCAGAATAGGGGTGTCTATCTCAGAATTTGGTTGAGTAACGCCCTATTTCATAGTCCGGTTAAAAACGCCCTATCTCAAACGAAAATACATTGAAAATAAGCTGAGTTTTTGAATCGGCAGATAAGATAGGGTGTTTTCAATCAAATTCTGAAGTAGGGCATTCTTGAAAAGTTTTCTGAGATAGGGCGTTGTTGAAAATTTTTCTGAGATAGGGCGTTTTCGAACTGGCTGCTGAGATAGGTCGATCTTCCACTCAGCCATCGATATGTAATATAAAAAATAATGAGAGGTACTATAAGAAAATGTACCCAAAATTCAGGGGCAAATGAAAAAATGCTCATTGAAAATAACTCACATGTATAAATTAAGTAATATAACTTAAGCGGTTACAGCGCTAAACAAACGGAAGAGTTAGAAAAAATAGCAATGCGGTTTGAAGGAAACATAAGACCATAAAATGTTTGTTTGTTTCGTTAATTCTCACAACCTTTTAAGATATGACACTCCATTCTTTGCATCAGTTTGCAAATATACACTTATTGTTCTACAATGGCAAACATTTTCGTGGGATGTTTTTTCTTTAATTTCGAATTGAAAATACATTACGATCATATTGTACCGAAATAAGTGTGGTATCCCTGCATTTTGTAAAAGCCAGAAAGAAGCATCAACTGTATGAAAAAATTAAAGGGAGAAGTATACATACCTTCTATAATTTTGACTTATATGTATATTTGGCAAGTCTTTTTGTAAACAACAAAAAATACACATTTTCATTTCTTTGCAAGCTTGGAAAATATAGGTTTATTTTTACTTAAATGTGATATAAAGCTCATTAAAATGTCCACCATACGTGAATTGTTTATATTGAAAAAGATCTAGTACAAAGATTTTTTGTTGTTTTGAAATTGTTTGTTTATTGTTTTTAATTTTTAAAATTCCTACATTTGACATGTATGTGAATGGCGGAGTTGCCGCTTTCCTCCTTTTTGTGGGTTTTATATTAAAAAAGGCATCAAAATGGGAAAAAACCTCCTTGGTATCTCTGCATCTGTTAAACTTTTTATGGGAAGATGTATGAAAATCCAACTCGCTATAATTTCATATGCTTAACAGTATCACAACAGTATGTTTACAGTATCTCCCCATAATTTTTCATATGAAAAAATCTATTATATGCATCCCACTCGATATCATTGAATTCCTCATAAGAACATGTAGGCCCTCTATTTTAGCGTATCAACAGTTCATATGGCTTCATACCATGTAAATGCACCATAACTAGGGTGGCCAGATATTATAGTGACATAATCAGTACAGTTGGGATCAAAAATCAGTACAAAGCCATAAAAATCAGCTAATTTTTAAGCGAATTTTTTGTTATTAACAATATAATAACCAAATAACAGCGCATTAATTTAACAAAAAATAACTAATAGACTTTTAAATACATATAGTATTATCAATATAAAAATTCATTACTTTAAAACAAATCAAAGGTGTCGGGGTATGTCGACAAGGAGTTTGTGTATGTATGCCGGTCGCCAAATAGAAGAAAGTGGGTTTTATTATAATTCAGATCCATTTGTATATTTTCGTTAATAATTGTATAAAGTGTTGGTCGGATATAATAAGAGTTAATTGTGATTTTACAGTGTGTATATGAATGTGTGTAAGTATATATTTTAATCTGGATGTAAAAATAGATATTTGTGTCACCTTTGATTTTGTGGGTTGATGGTTGATTGTAGNAAGTATATATTTTAATCTGGATGTAAAAATTGATATTTGTGTCACCTTTGATTTTGTGGGTTGATGGTTGATTGTAGCTGTTTTGTTAAAATCGCTCTATACTTCGATGTGTTGAAATTTTATGTTCGCGCGGGCAGTTCTTATTAGAAACTAAAACTTTGGCGTCGTTGTCCTTTCCTCCTTTGTCTACGTTTTCGCTTTTGCGAAGTTAGATTACAACGCAGGGATGTATTTGTTCGGAATGAACATCCCGGCCGCCTTGCAGTACCTGCGAATAAACTTTCAATTAACAGGGTAATTCAAACATTTCATAATAGCTGAAATTCATTGGGTCGATTAAAATTAAGTTGGATTATACTTAGGGTCTAATTCGAGCAGGTGCCAGTAAGGATCCATCATAGTACGGTGTTTTGTGCCACGACTGTACCGTTGCCCGGGTTAAACAACCCTGGTCGGATAAGTTGCGGATATAAGTCTGCTCCGATTTCTATCATCACTCTGTTTGGGGTGGTGAAGTTCGGGCCAGCGAGGACTAAATGGTCAACACTATTTCTAATGTCGCCATTTATTTTGTGCTCATAGGGATGTATGGGTAAATCCTAGGTAATTAAAGCATTATTTTGGATACGAAACGTGTTATCCGTCATTGAACCGATTTCTAAGCTGCAAAGTCGGTGTGAATTGAGATATATAATAGGCAGTCCCAAACTTTGTACAAGCTCTGCACTAAACAGTTAATTTTTGGCTCTGGTTTATAAGAGCTCGAACTTTGTGCCATAC
>NW_016160840.1:53969-58660 GCF_001687245.7 Rhagoletis zephyria | reverse complement strand
TCTGTGCATAGATATTATACGTCGGCATCGTTAAGGACATATGTATTCTTAAATAATTACAAAATTGATATAAACAGCTTTTACCATTATTATATGAGTTAAAATTTTATTTATTTTCATCTTCTGGTTTCTCCAAAACTTCGACTATTCGTCCTCTATATTCTTTTGTTATGTTTATTCTTACGAGTTTCTGCACCTCCTTGTCTTCTTCAATTTTGTGCACACCTATTGTTGTTGTTGTAGTGGCTACAACAACCCCGCCCAGATCGGTTGGTATCTCAGTCGTTGTCGTCAAGTTCCACTAACGGCAATGTACGTACATGTTTGAAGATGCTTTCAATAAAAAATAATGAGCAAGACCAATAAGGGCCAGCTTTTCAGTACACCGCGGTAGTTTAAACGCTTGAGCTGGCTGGTTTAAACTAAAGTTAGCCAATCAGATGTCAGCAAGCTGTTCAATTTAAACGCAGTTTACGTGACCTAACTTTAAACTGGTACTGAAAAACCGGCCCGTAGTTCGCAGTCGAAAGATGTTCTATAGCGTGCCGAAAGCATGTATTAACAAGCCAAACGACAAATAGATGGAACACAAAATCTTAATGCATCATCGAGCAATTCCAGCGCAGCTTTTTGTGTATGTATATAAAGTGTTAAGCCGAATTCCCACTAGGCATTAATTAATATGAGAAAAAAGGGTGCCATTTAAAAAATTTCATGTGAAAATGAACGGGCGATGAGATTTTGAATTAAGGCCGCCTTATTTGTTTAGAGGCCTAATTGCATTTTTTGATCGCGGCCTAACTTCACTTGCCAAATGAATTATTTCCGCGCGGCCTAATTTTACTTGGCAAAATGAATTATGCCCACGCGGCCTAATTTCATTTTTTGATCGTTTTTGAGTGGCAGAATTAAATTATCCGCAGCAAATCACAAATAAATTTTATTTTTCATTTGGTCGACAAATCAAACCACAAAATAAAGAAAGGTGTTATCTGCAAAAGGTGTTCCGTGCCCCTCGTCGTCGGCAACACAGAAAGGAGAATTCTACTTAGCGAGGGTGATAATCCCTAAGCGCGGCCGAAGGCCGCCTCCGCAGAAAGGTTTTCTCTGCAAAAGGTGTTCGCCCCTCTTTTCGGCAGCACAGAAAGGAGAATCATACTTAGGGAGGGTTATAATGCCTAAGCGCGGCCGAAGGCCGCGTACGCAGAAAGGTGTTTTATATATGTATATCAAATTAAATGTAATTACTCGTATTTTCTAAATAATCTGCCTTATCCTGAGTTTCGCCTGAAAAAAAAATTCACCCGAAAACTTGTCATCCGCCCATAGTAAAACCATGGAAACCAAAAAGTGAACCGGTTCAATATAAATTTCCTTAGCATTAATTATGCATTTCTTTCAAAAAAGTTTATATATGAAAAAAAATATTTTTTTTCGTTTTTGGTATTTTTTGCTAATACCCGCGCGGCCAATTTTCAGTTTTTGATCGCGGCCTTATTTTGGTAGTCAAAATGAATTATGCTCGAGCGGCCTAGTTTTATTTTTGGATCGCGGTTTTAATACGCGCGGATATAATTCACGGAGCCGAAATGATCTTGATGATGTGTCTTTCCTCGTTGTTGAAAATATAGAAGAAGTCGGTGAATTCAAAGAAACAATTAATAAAAACCGGTGTATTCAATTTGTATGTGGATAGAGATGAAAACATTTGAGGCCAGTGCGCTTAGGCCGACTGTGGAGTCAGTGACTACAGTGCTGAAATACAATGCAATGCCCACGTGGGACTCCAGCCCTAGGAATGGAGGAAGAAGGACCAAACGGCGTTGAAGAAATTGTCTGAGCTCAGTAGCCCTAAAAATGCTTGCGACAATATATTTTTACAAATAAAACAAACACATGCACAAAATCGAATTGCATTTTTGATGTGTATACATCTTTGGTTTCGGTAGGTGTAAAATTTGCGAAGCTGTAACGCATATCCCAGTAGAAAATTTCGAAGGAATTAGGATGTGTATTTCAGCAGAAAATTTTTGATTTCATTAGAAGCATCCTGTGTTTACTTGCTATTGTAAATGGTTGCATACATTTCGGCATATGGATAGTAGGAGGAAATGCGGTACAATTGATTATTACTTCCGATTATGCAAACTCCGCACATGCATAGGGCTTTGTACCTATGTATGTGCATACATACATATCAAGGTTGTTGCGCATTCGCATTCGCAACCGCGGAGTTTCCGCATTAATTTTAACATTCGCATTCGCAAAAATCAATGCGCATCTTTTGCGAATGCGAATATTGGAGGGACCGAAAATTACAGTTTTTTTACGAGTTAAACTTGGCCAAATATTTTTATTTCCAAATAAAAGTACCTTCCGGATAATAAACAAATCGCTTATCCAAATTAAAGAAGTTTGGTATCAAATGAAAGAGGACTTAAATAGCTTTAAAACTGAAATGTCTAAACGAGGAAAGACACATATTGAAAAATATTTCAATAAAAAATGTTAATTAATAACCAGGGAACGGATTTTTAGGACCTAAAAACCTATAAAAAAGGCAAAATAAAATAACGAAATAGGCTGGGAAAGGCAAAATAAAATAGCGAAAAACAGGAAAAGGCACTAGGTGTTGCAAAAAAGGCAAAACAAAATAGCAAGAAAGGCAGGAAAAGGCAAAAAAAGGCAAAAAAGCAAAATAAGGCACCTAAAAGACAGAAAATAGGAAGAACAATCAAAAAAATACATTTATATTACAAGTAAAAAGAGAAAAACTATGAACTAGTTTCATTATATGAAAAATTTGTACTTTGAATCTTTGACTATTTTATCCTTTCGGGTTTCTAACTCATAAAACTTTAATCTGTATAGTTGTAGTAACATTGAACCACAAGATGCATTTTGAAGTTTTCTGGCAGCATTTTCATTCGATTTTCGCGAAGAAAAGCCTTGAATGTACTAAATGTGCGCTCGACGTAAGTTGGTACAAGTGAAGCCCAATTTAAATGTGGAACGTTTGAAACGTTCATATTATCAGGAATAAGGGCTTTTTCCTCGCCCTTTACAATTTTATCCACACCCGTTATTGTCTCCAAGCCTACGTTAGCTGAGAAAACGGCTTTGAATTTTTTCAACACCAATTTGGCAAGAGGTCTCTGCGCTTCTACAAGCAGCATGGGCAATGTGTTTATTTTTTAATCTTAAAAAAAAAAAAAATGTAAATGCTATAATCACTTTTTTAAAGGTAGAAAAGGCAAAAAAAGGCAAATATCTTAAAAAAGGCAAATATATATATTAATACGCTAACATAAATTTTGTCTCCGTTCGTTTGGCGATTCTACCGAACCGATTTCAAAACCAAGAACACCGTTGGAAAGACATTTTTCCGTAGATGAGCAGAGTTTTTATGGTTTCACAATTGGCGGAAAATTACGGCAAAAACCGGCGTTTAAACATTTTCGAATTGTGTATAGATGTTGCTGCAACATGTTCAATTTGACATGTTTCGCCTGTTCCCTAACAGCCACGGCTCACCACTTTCCCCTGAAATTCAAACGATTTACACTCACTCACACACTTACACATTTTTTGTTCGAACTGTCAAAAAAATGTCCCTTTGTTAGAGCTACATGCCCGATAAGAATTCGTACTCTAATAAGAATTCTATGCGTTAGAGCGAGCAAGTTAGAAACATCGGAGTTTTGATGACAGTATACATACTGTGAAGAAATGTCACTTTGCGAAAATTTTTAAGGTAAGGATACGTATTTAACAATTTTATTTAATTATAACGTAATTTCTTCTTTTAGACTGCAAAACAGCAGCGACTTGGTCACATTCTTAAGGTATGTATTGAGACTTTTTATATGTTTATAAATTTGAATTGATATTTTTGTTTGTTTACAGGTTTGGGATTCACCATCAGCACCTTCAACGCTTGCATCTTCATCGCCAGGAGCACCATTAAAACCTTCTGCCCTCAGCTTCTTCATCGCCAGGAGCACCACCAGTACCTTCTATCTTCAGCTCCTTCGTCGCCAGGAGCACCATGGGTACCTTCCAGCCTCAGCACCTTCAACGCCAGGAGCACCTTCAAAGTGTAGGTCCAACTTGTCAAATTTTGCAAAGTTGTAAGAAAACTTAATTTTTCTGAACCACCATAAATGATTTGCAACTCTTAATATATATCAAAAGAAAGGTAAACCGATTACCTTTCTTTTGATTATAACACCGTTAAAATCGCTTTACGTTTTCATAAAAACTTTGCAACTTTTGTAAACAGCTATATATAAGCAGTGAAAAAGTGGTAAAATTTTGCAAAGTTGTAACGAAACTGAATGTTTGTGCACCATTACAAATGATTTGCAACTGTTAATATATATAAAAAGAAAGGTAAATCGATTACTTTTCTTTTGATTATAATATTGTTAAAATCGGTTAGCTAATTTATAGAAATTTTGCAACTTTTGAAAACATTATATGTAAGAAGTGAAAAAGTCACATTTTGCAAAGTTCTAACAAAACTTAATTTTTATGAACCAGTACAAATGATTTTCAACTGTCAATATATATTAAAAGAAAGATAAATCGATTACCTTTCTTTTGATTATAATACTGTTAAAATCGCTTAACTTTTTTATAGAAAATCTGCAACTTTTGAAAACTGCTATATACAAAGGAGTAGTAGTAAT
>NW_016160840.1:35999-52296 GCF_001687245.7 Rhagoletis zephyria | reverse complement strand
GTGTGCATATTGGAAGTGCTTCTTTGAAACAGAAATAAAAACTTCTTCGTCGGAGTTAAATTTTTGACGAAAAGCACCTAAGAAAATAAAGTGAAAGATTAAACTCCATTGGAAATCGGAAAATTTAATTAAGTAAAAAGTGGTAATAAATAATATTATTATCCGTACTTCTTATTGCTGCAGTCGTTGCCAAACCAACAGCGCTATAGGGGAATTAAACGTTAAAATCCTTTAGTGTTGCTCCGCGCAGCCTGTGAAAGAATTGCTCGAAGAAACTCGTTAAATTAATTTGTATTTTTGAATTACATATGTAGTAGCTACTTACAAGAAGTTTAATTATAAAAGAAAGTGGTAGGTCGTCCTTTGCGTTTGCACCAGTCTGCCAATAAATCACATACTTAACAATTTTCTTAAATTTAATATTTAACAAACTACTTACTTATAAAATATTGTGATTGAAGAAAAATTGTCAACAAAACTAAAATTTTTTCTTGTGCTGACAAATTACTACAAGCCTCTTTCTATTATATTTTTTTGTTTTATCGGTTACGAGCTTTTCTCTAACTTTTTGGCGAGAATCCCTCGTAAAACATAATGTTCGTAAAATCTACGTTTTCTTGCTGGCTGGGTATTTCGGTCCTCGTTCATATGATACCAAATTTGTTTAATTTGGATACGCAGTTTGTTTATTATCCGGAAAGGACGTTTATTTCGGAATAAAAAATATAAGGCCAAATTTAACTCGTAAAAAAAATAACTGTTATTTTCGGTCCCTAGAATATTATGCAAGTGCACTGATAACACGTTTATCTGACCAGTCATAGAAGAAAGCATTAAAAAAATGAGTTACAAAAACTAAAATCGAAAAACGCTGATGAAGTGACAGGTTCTCCTAATTCCGAAACAACCAAAAGAATGAGAATGCAGAATTCTTTGGAAAACAACGGTGTTTAAACAACGATCGTGCCATGATGAAGGATTGTGAAGATGGAAGTCAGGAGGATACATCCGACATTTGCGGCCCCGATGAAATTCTCAGAAAGTAATTATTGCACGGCAATAAAAATAAATAAATATAACTGAAAGTTGTTGTTGTAGCGGCTACAACAACCCCGCCCAGATCGGCTGATATCTTAGTCGTTGTCTTCGAGTTCCACTAACGGCAGCCCCAAGAAGCGTGCAGCCTCTATGGGGTCGGTCCATAGGGACGACGCCGTTAGGGTTGTGGGGTTTTCCGGGCATGCGAAGAGATGTTTCGAGTCGTAAGGCGTCTCTCCGCATGCCGGACATTCGTTCGGCACATCCGCATTTAACCTATTCAAGTAGGAATTTAGGCTGCTGCAGTAGCCAGAGCGAAGTTGGGCTATTGTTGTCCTGGTCTCCCGAGGCAGATGGAGCTCCGTCGCGTCAATGTCCGGTGTTTGTGTGCCTAGAACGGCATTCACAGGTCTTGANTGTCTTATCATGAGTTTCATTTTCCGGGCCGGTTCACTTTTCACTTTTGGTGTTCATGTATTTACTTTGGGCGGAATACAAGTTTTCGGGCGAAACTCAGGATAAGGCAGATTATTAAAAATTACTAACCTTTCCATTTTTTATTTACCTAAGTCACCTAATTTACCCACCTAAATTATTTCTTAAAAATACATGACATCCGCATTCTCATCCGCGCCCGCGAATGTTACCTTTTAAACATCTGCATCCGCCTTCGCAGCCGCGGATGTCTAAAATTCCACATTCGGAACATCCCTAGTATCGATACTATCGGTAAGAGACCATAATCTTAAGAGAAAAAATATCAGATTCTTACTACAGCACTAATTANCCTTAAACTATTTCTTAAACATACATGACATCCGCATTCGAATTCGCATCCGCGGATGTTACCTTTTAAACATCCGCATCCGCATTCGCATCCGCGGATGTCTAAAATTCCTCATCCGCAACATCCCTAATACTCATTTGTTGCAACTGGTTTTGATATTCGTAGATGGTTTTAGGCATAGGTTTAGTAGTCTATTTGGTTAAAAAAGCAAGGCGAAAGTTTAAAAAAATACCGAAATCATTTTAACTGGGACCGTTGATAACTGATGAACATACATGAATATTTGTATGTATAATATACATATCAGAGCTATTGATCCAATACTTTTCGNTCTGTGAATGCCGTTCAGGTTGCTTAATGAACCTCTGGACTTCGTCCGTCAGTTCATATAGATGCCTCCTGACGTGCCTCGGCGAGGGCTCCTCTGCAAGCAGCTGTCTATTTGGGTGGCCACATCTGTGGCTCCCAGCAAGAAACTGCTTACAGAGCATCGTGTTGTGCTCCCTAATTGGGAGCATTTTCACCTCATCGTGGAGGTGGTGTTCTGGTGACATCAGGAGGCATCCGGTAGATGTCCTAAGTGCTGTATTTTGTACCGTCTGTAGCTTCGTCCACTGCGTCCTACTAGTCCACGGCGACCACACTGGTGCAGCGTAGTTTAAAACCGGCCGGCCTACTGAAAGTCCTCTCAACTGGTGCAGTGTCAATCGAAATGAATTTACAATTTTGTCAAGTTTCAAGTTTTTCAAGTTTGTCGCCTAGAGCGAGTAGTTATAAAGTGGCGCAGGTTTGATTAACGACCCTTTAAAAAGTTTTTATTAAATACAATGTTCCAATTTTTAAATTCAAGTACTAAAAAAAACATTTGTCTTATCATGAGTTTCATTTTCCGGGCCGGTTCACTTTTCACTTTTGGTGTTCATGTATTTACTTTGGGCGGAATACAAGTTTTCGGGCGAAACTCAGGATAAGGCAGATTATTAAAAATTACTAACCTTTCCATTTTTTATTTACCTAAGTCACCTAATTTAACCCCTTAAACTATTTCTTAAACATACATGACATCCGCATTCGAATTCGCATCCGCGGATGTTACCTTTTAAACATCCGCATCCGCATTCGCATCCGCGGATGTCTAAAATTCCTCATCCGCAACATCCCTAATACTCATTTGTTGCAACTGGTTTTGATATTCGTAGATGGTTTTAGGCATAGGTTTAGTAGTCTATTTGGTTAAAAAAGCAAGGCGAAAGTTTAAAAAAATACCGAAATCATTTTAACTGGGACCGTTGATAACTGATGAACATACATGAATATTTGTATGTATAATATACATATCAGAGCTATTGATCCAATACTTTTCGTGTAAAATCCTGGAAAAAGGTCAAACAGCAAAATCACTCTCTGAAGAATAAAAAATGAGTAACAGCAAAACGTCCGGAACAAAAAAGCATCGGGTAAAATCTTGCAACTTCAATCTCTAAACAACTCTGCAAAAATCGCTCTCATTTACATGAACCACAGATTATATATAGGCGGCCAATAAAGTCTGTGGTACGCGGTGGCTCTTATGCATAGCTGTATCCTTACATCTATTGCGTGTATTGCAAAAAAAGAAGAAAATTATTAAAAAATATTAGAAAATATTATACTTATGTATATGTTTAGCTTTCCTTTGTTTTATTTTTCCAACGTTAAAAGCTAGATCTTTTTTTGAAAAAGTTGGTACAACAAAAAATACGAAACACGTTTTCTGTCAGATAGCTAACAAGGCGGATAAGAAGAAGTGAAACTAAGTACCTTCTAAAAATTATTGTATCATGAGTTAAAACTGTATATTTAGCACAGAGAAATTTTAGTTTAACTGACACTTGACAGTCGATAATGCGGTTAGCTATTAGGGTAGCTCTTAATTAGTATATTTAAGGCGTAGGCCTAAACAAGCTAAAAATCTGCATAAAATTATTTAAATAAATTTCAACGGGATGATAATAATGAGATTTTTCATGCGTTTTAACTTTTTTCAAAATCTGGTTTAAGAAAAACTTTAATAACAGGACCAAACCTACACCGATTTAGACTTATGAGGTATCAGTGGAAAAGTATTTTCTCACCTTTTTTATTTATTTGCAAAAAAATCATACACTTCCCAATTTTTATTTTTTTAAATATCAACACATCTTAATTAAAGTTGGAATGACACTCGTCATAATTATGCAAAGATATAAAAACAGTGGTAAAAAACCTTTCCAATTATACCTTACAAGTCCAAATCGGTGAAGTTTTGACTTAGTTATTTAAGTTTTTCTTAAACCAATCTCCGAAAAAGTTCAAAAACAGCATCAAGAATCTCACTTTAGGATCCTGTTGATTTTTTTTTAAGTTTAATACAATTTTTTTAGGTTTAAACTGTTTTTCCATCTGAGGCGATTTTTTTCAAAAAATACTTAAAAAAAAATTATTGTATTCATGAAAAATTCAAGGAGGTGGTGCAGGTCTTAAAATATAATAGATTTTATAATTCCAATGGAAAAACAGTAGTGGAGTGATGCAATCTAATGTACATTTGTATACAAGTATACTTACTTACGATTCAGTTTCTCCAAAAACCTCTAAAATTGAGGAAATATATTGCCTTAAACAAACAAATTGTACTTCGGGAAGATTTTATTCTTTCACGTCACAAGCTTCTAACCACTTATTTCTAATAAACGAGAAACACTCCGGAATCCTCGCACAAATTTATAAGATTCCTACCAAGGCGATTTCATATAAGGTGGTAGCGGTAGAACAAAAAGAAAAACTAACATGTATTTTGTTTCCGCTTTCGGTACACAAATGTCAAATTTCAGCTATTTTTCGCTCAAGGAGGAAGAGAGAAAGAGAATGCCTACACTCTTCCTTTCGCACTCCCTCATAAGGAGTTTTGACATATGTCTACCGAGGCGAATTAAAGCAGATGTTCTAGCAACACCACCTTATATGAAATCGCCTTGATTCCTACAGCCTTCAATTCATTTTTTATTATATTAAAATGACTGATTTTTCCTTTTAAAATCTGTCGTTTGATTTTTTTTCAAAGGCAGTTGAAAAATATTTTTTTTTGTAGCCGGTAGTTTGATTTTGATAGAGATGTCATAATGCCAGCAAAAGTCAAATGGCTAACATGGCGGCCAAAATCATTGAGTGAAAGTACCTTCTTTTTTGTATCATGATCAGTGCTGCCGTTTGCTAATTTTCGAGCGAAGTGAAAACACACTAAGGGCCTGTGCCAAATGATAGAAAAGAGAAAATTTTGACGGATCAAATCTGACATTTCTCGTGGTGAATAAGAACGTCAGAATTTTACCTAGCTCATGGGGCTAGGTAAAATTTTGACAGCTTATAACCATGTATACACATAATATTGCTTGGCGGTAATAAGGAGTGAACATGAAAATGAAAGCTGAAACAGCATAAAAAAGCGTACGTTACTTGCAAATTATAAAATAAATATAAATTTTAAGAATTTCAGCAACACACAAAAATAAAGCTTTCGCACGAGCGTTTGTTTGGTTTTTCAACTGTCAAAATTTTACTTTGCCTTTGGCACAGCAAAATTCAATTTATTTGTACACCATAGCAAATTTTTCCACCCCGTGTCACCACGGAGAAAAAAGTTACCGATTGGCACAGGCCCTAAAAGTGAAGTGTTTCGGACTGACTTCGGAGGAAAAGTGAAGTGATTATCGAAGTGACGACTTTCAAGCACAATTAGGGGTGCAAGGTTTTTCGATTAAGTTATTTATCACCTGATTGGTTAATCGATTTTTTTTCACAATAAAAATACAGGCCTGTTCTGAAATCCTATTTGTATCGGAAGCGGAATTAAATCTGATCCTATTTGCAGAATCGTACTATGTAATCCTATCGAATTTAAATTATCGGAATCAATGTTCGAATCTGATTGTTCACCGTGCTTGGTGTTCTGTATTTTGACTTATCGGAAATTTCTGTTTGAATAAATCCGTCGAAGTTTTGGTCCGCGGAATTAATACGTTTTTTTGAAGTTCTTGTTTTATGAACCAAATAGAATTAGGAAAGCGTGATCTTCATATTTTTTATAAATTATTCCGAATTTATATATGTATAAAGGGGAAAACCCAAGAATGCGGCTCAAATCGCAACGTTGCTGGAATTCATGGAGAGCAATCCAGACATAGCCCAAGGCCATACAAAGGGTGACCGGGTAAGAGTTGGCTAATATTTTAAATAGTCAAGGTCCAAGTAAGGATGAAAAAAGGTAAAGTTTTGCGAATTTTAAAAGGACTTCCGATATTGAAACTCTGTATGACATTCACTGACTGGAAGTGTGAGGTTCGGGAGAAACTGGCGCACAACCTAAAGAATCTTCCGCAACTGGTGGTGGAGCATTTAATAGGTATACCCTCACAGAAGCTGAAGAAACTCTTGCTCGCATAACGGGCATGTATACAGTGGTGCAGGGTATACCTGAAACAACATCATTTGGGGTGGATGAGACGGTTGACCTCCAGGTGGAAGTGCTCGATCTAACCAAGGAAGAAATGATGCCCTCAACATCAACGGCCTCTAAACGACCACATAATGATGTAATTCAGGCGTCAACACCTAAAAAGAAAAAAGAAATGTCGTTGCAGGTAAAACTTAATTGAGATTATTCAGACGGTATTCAGCAATAAATCTGCAATGAAGATTAAATTATTAGTAATTTATACAGTTTTCATTCATAAATCTTACAATGAATCTGAGAGACTTAGTGGATTGCTGTGGTCACGCAAAATTCTTCTTCTTCTTCTTATTTGGCACTACAACCGTTTATCGGTTTGGGCCGAGACCAAGAAGCTTTTCCAATTGCTTCTCTCCTGCGCGAATTTGCGCCAGTTGGTTATCCCGAGCGCAGACAGGTCCTTCTGCACTTGGTCCTTCCATTGCGTTCGTGGGCGGCCTTGCCTTCGTTGTCCACCCATGGGTGCGGAGTCGAAGGATCTTTTCACCGGAGAGTCGTCATCCATGCGTACAACATGTCCAAGCCAACGCAATCGCTGTATTTTGATGCGCTTAACTATGTCCATGTCGTTAAAAAGCTCATACAGTTCGTCATTCCATATTCTTTGATATCCGCCATCCACGAAAACAGGGCCGTAGATTTTGCGAAGAATAGTTCTCTCGAAAGCCCCCAAAGCCTTCTCATCTTTGTTCGACATCGTCCAAGATTCTGCGCCATATAAAAGGACGGGCATGATGAGAGATTTGTAGAGCGTGAGTTTCGTTCGTCGAGAGAGGGCTCTGCTTTTCAATTGCCTACCGAGCCAAAAGGAGCACCTGTTGGCAAGAGTTATTCTTCGCTTGATCTCCAGGCTGACGTTGTTGGTGGTGTTTATGCTGGATCCTAGGTAGACAAAGTCCTTCACTACTTCAAAGTTATATCTGCCAACAGTGACGTGTGTCCCGTAGCGCGTGGACTCTTTATATGTTGCCAGGAGGTACTTTGTCTTTCCCTCGTTCACCGCTAGACAAACCTCTTTGCTTCTTTTTCTTAAACTGGAAAATGCTGCGGTTACGTCCCTTTGTTTCAGACCTACGATATCGATATCATCTGCATACGCCAGCAGCATCGTTCTTTTGCTATATATGGTGCCGCTGCGATTCAGATTGGCAGCTCTTATTACGCTTTCCAGCATCAGATTGAAAAAGTCGCACGAGAGTGAATCGCCTTGTCTAAAACCTCGTTTGGTCTCAAACGGCGCGGAGAGGTCCTTCCCAATTTGGACGGAGCTGAAGGTTGTGCTCAACGTCACTCTACATAGCCGTATTAGTTTTGCGGGGATCCCAAATTTGGACATGGCGTCGTACAGGCAGCTCCTCTTCGTGCTATCAAAAGCAGCTTTAAAGTCAACAAAAAGATGGTGTGTGTCGATTTGCTTATCTAGTGTCTTCTCCAGGATTTGACGTGCTGTGAAAATCTGGTCAATGGTGGACTTACCAGGTCTGAAGCCACACTGATAAGGTCCAATCAGCTGGTTCGTGAACGGCTTCAGTCTTTCACACAGTATCGTCGACAGGACCTTGTATGCAATATTAAGAAGGCTTATTCCGCGATAATTGGCGCAAACGGCGGGATCTCCCTTCTTGTGGATTAGGCAAAGTACACTGAGATTCCATTCTTCGGGCATGTATTCATCAGACCAAATTCTGATTAAAAGCTGATACATACGCCCCACCAACTCTTCGCCACCGGCTTTGAACAGCTCAGCCGGTATACCGTCGGCTCCGGGGGCTTTGTTGTTCTTAAGCCGCTTTATTGCTGTTCTCACCTCGTCTTGGTCCAGTTGAGGGACGTGAGCTTCGTCCCTATACATTGGTTCGGGTTCTAATTCATCAAAGGCGCCATCTGTTTCGCCATTTAAAAGCAATGAAAAGTGTTCCCTCCATATCTCAAGTGTACTATGGACATCTGTTACCAGGTTTTCATCTTCATCTTTGCAGGAGCTAGCCCCGGTCTTAAAACCATTTGATTGCTGCCTTATTTTCTGATAGAATTTTCGAGCCGCGTTCCTGTCTGCCAGCATCTCAAGCTCTTCGCACTCACGCCTTTCTGCCTCTCTTTTCTTTCTCTTGAAAAGGCGTCTCTCTTCCCTCCTTTTCTCCCGGTAACGCTCAATTGTCGCGCGTGTCGCCATTGGCTGAAGGGTAGCTTTGTATGCTGCGTATTTTTCTGCAGCAGCCGCGCGGCACTCTTCGTCGTACCAGTTGTTTCTGCGCGGTTTGTAGTAACCAACAACCTCTTCCGCAGTGGTACGAAGATATTGGGATATAGAGTCCCACTGCTCATTTATGTCCAGGCGATGAGGAGTTGCTTGATTAAGCAGGATTGAGAGTCGGTTGCTAAATTTTTCGGCTGTCCATTGTGACTGCAGCTTTGCGATGTCGAACTTTCGTCGCGTTGCCTGCCGCACGTTTTTTATTGCACAGAGGCGCATGCGGACCTTAGCTGCAACAAGGTAGTGATCCGAGTCGATGTTGGCACCTCGGATAGAGCGCACGTCAAGAACGCTCGAAGCGTATCTTCCATCTATCACAACATGATCAATTTGGTTCTTTGTTCTTTGATCAGGGGNTGTTTTTTATTGCACAGAGGTGCATGCGGACCTCAGCTGCAACAAGGTAGTGATCCGAGTCGATGTTGGCACCTCGGATAGAGCGCAAGTCAAGAACGCTCGAAGCGTATCTTCCATCTATCACAACATGATCAATTTGGTTCTTAATAAAAGCCTTTTACAAATTAAAAAAGTACAACGAGACTCAAATGTAAACAATAACCGCAACAAACCAACTGAATTTTGACAGTTCGAATAGTATCTTGTTCGAATTTCTCAATTTCGATAGGATTGCCGAACACCTTTTTGATTCCGAGTCGAAAATCCAAATCGATGCGAAATCAATTCCGATCGGACTTCAGAACAGGCCTGATAATCTTTAACGTTTACTAATTTATAATTTATTGTGTTCCTGTGCAAATTTAGTGCAACAATTAGTGCAAATTTAGTGTAACATCACAATGTCTCAAACGTTGACGAAAGAAAATAAAAAATTACAAAATTATTAACACTAAAATATATTTAATCGATTATCAAATCACAGCACCAAAGTCATCACCAGATACACAGCAACAACTTCATCACAAGATTCACTGTTGTTGCGGTTTACTCCAAAACGAGTGCTGATACAGGTATACCAAAGCTGATGTGCGGGTTGCTTTTCGAATTAAAGAAACGCGGTTCCAAATATAAATTCTATTTATTTACTAATATTTTGTATAAATTTCTTCGATAAATATGCGGGCGAACTTGCGATCAGTTGAGTCGAGAGAGAGCGAATGAAAAAACCAAAAACGAAAAAAGAGAATAGCAAAATGTCAAAAAGACGATTGCTTGTTAACCCTTGGTATGGTGCATGAGTATTAACCCTCACATATTACAATATCGAATACCTACTTAAAAAATACAAAGTCGAACCCAACATGCCGCCGCCCTTGAACTATCTACATATGATATGTTCAAATTATGTTTACAATGAAATGTTGGTCAAAACATATTAAGTGTGAAAAAAATCTTTAACAAAATTTGGTCTTGTCTTTATCTTCGCAAAATAAATCCCCTTTCGTAGGAAGAAGGCACAATTTAGCTATTGGCCGGATGTATTCTCCATTAGATGTCTTCACGGTTACGACTCGCACGTGACCATCAGCTCCAGGGTGGCATCGAATGACCCTTGCGAGTATCTACTTTGTCGGGGGAGTAGGCTCGACGTTGAAGACAGCTACAACATCTCCTTCTGCGAAGTTGCGTGACGGTCGAAACCACTTGGTTCGACGTTGCAAACTGAAGAGATACTCGTCTCTCCAACGACGCCAGAAGCGCCGTCTTATTGCAGAGATTAACCGTCATCGCTGGTGGAGATTTCCACAGAACCCTTGACCCTCAGGCTCTGTGATCGACCTAAGCGGTTCACCGACGATAAAGTGCCCTGGTGTCAGAGCTTCGAGGTCGACTGCACTTGTAGTGCCCTCATATAATGGGCGAGAGTTCACGCAGGCTTCCACTTTTGTCAATAAAGTGCTGAATTCTTCGTACGACAGCAGAGTTTCGCCCAAAATGCGTTTGAGGTGGTACTTGATTCGTTTGATACCGGTTTCCCAGGATTGCAGGATTTTACCCGATGCTTTTTTGTTCTGTACGGTTTGCTGTTACTCACTTTTTACTCTCACTTCAGAGAGTGATTTTGCTGTTTGACCTTTTTCCAGGATTTTACACGAAAAGTATTGGATCAGAGCTATTATATCATCCATACATATGCATATTATACATACATATATTCATGTATGTTCATCAGTTATCAACGGTCCCAGTTAAAAGGATTTCAGTATTTTTTTTAATTTTCGCCTTACTTTTTTATCAAAATAGACTACTAAACCTATGCCTGAAACCATCTACGAATATCAAAACCAGGGCATGAATCACGTATGACGACAATCGTTTGAACGATATCGTGTCGAGATTGTCTTGCTTCATAAAAATCAAAAATGGTTTGATCGTTTGTGCGGTATCGTCAACTCGATTCCAGTTTTGCTTCACGTAACAGTAACAGTAACACGTAACAGCAACACAAATGCATAAATCAGTGCTTTGACCACATCGATTTGTCAGTATCGTTTGAACGACTATCGTTTCAAAGTTACGTGATTCATGCCCAGTTGCAACAAATGAGTCCATACATATTTATGTACATACATAGGTACAAAGCCGTATGCATGAGCGGAGTTTAAATAATCGGAAGTTATAATCAATTGTAGCGCATTTCCTCTTACTATGCACATGCCTAAATGTATGCAACCATTTACAATAGCAAGCAAACACAGGGTGCTTCTAATGAAAATAAAAATTGTATGCTGAAATACACATGCCCTTCGAAATTTTGTGCTGGGATATGCGTTACAGCTTCGCAAATTTTACCCCTACCGAAACCAAAGATGTATACACATCAAAAAAATATTGTCTTTTCCTGCAGAAAACGTTTACTTTTATTTAATGTTTATTAAAATTACACCTTAAAATATTAGTTAATGACTGAAATATTGGTATGGGACAGAGAAATAGTGTTTTCCAAAAATTACCAAAATTCGAGATAACTTATTTTACGAGATTTCTTCAATTTTACATTTTAGAATTTTTGTGTCGGATTGACAAAGTTGCGCTTGATGGTGATGAATTTGCGGGGATATGTGCTGCTGCATATGTATGTATGCTGCCGTGAGTTGTAAATATGTACATTTGTATGTATGTGCGTAGTATTTTGGCATTAATATGAACATACATACATTTATATGTATGCATATAATAACGTTATCAGTGAACGGAGTACGTATGTACATACATATGCATGGGGAAATGCATTTTCATTTGACTCGAAAACTATTGGGGCATATTGTATATGAAATAAAGTCGACTCTAAGTTAAAGTTTGTCTGTCCCAAATAAGAAGAAAGTTAGTTGCATCTTTTTTCACAGATGCCTAGTCCACTGAAAGTGATATGAAAAAGGTGTAACTAACTTTAGTGTCGACTTTATTTTAACTATGAAAATACTCCATTATTTTCATATAATACGAGTAGGTATAGTAGTGAAAAATGATAATGCACGGTTTTTCGCAATATAAATAACTTTTGGACAAAAACAACTTTGAAGTTAACACGTGCAGTGCAATCAATGCATTTGTACGTTTGTCAATGTATCCATCTTTGAAGTGGATTTTTGAGAAAACTAAGGCAGCTAGAAAACTGCAGTTTGTTGCATTGAAAATAGCGTACCTATTAACTACCATTAGAATCGCTAAAAATATAAAAACAGATTTTCTTCGCTTTTAATGCCGACATCAAATCACCAAACAGTGCGCTTTTGCGTTTTTTGGTCAATGTGTCCATCTTTAGAGTTAATTTGGGGAAAAACTAAGGCAGTTAAAAAACTGCGGTTTTTTGCATTGAAAATAGCGTAGAATCTGCCATATGAATCGGTAAAAAAGTAAAAGTCGATTTTTTCAACTCAAACGCCGACGGCAAATCACCTATAAATTTTCCAATTGCACACATATTTGCATAACTTTCACATTTTAGATCAGTGGTCGGCGCTTCATACCACAATTGTGGAAGATCAACTCACACGTATTCTTACCACGATTGAGAGAAATAGAGATTGCGCCAATCGAGGTACCGCTAATCCGCTCTTTGTGATTTTGACAGAATCAGCTGTGTGCGTGACGTCATCTTGGTCCAATTGTTGATTGTGAGCATACGAAAAAACCAAATAACAATATTAATATTTGTGCGTTAATATTGCGTGGTTTTAAACAATTATTGAGACACCACAAATCAAAATGAAGTGTGCAATGGCAAAGTGTAATAGTGAAAACAAAAGGAAAGCGTGCGATATAAGTTTTTTTCTCGTTTCCTACGGACGCAAACCTGTCGAAAAAGTGGAAGCAGTTCTGCCGGCGAGGAGATGCATTAAACACCAAATCGAGCTATGTGTGCATGAAGCACTTTACCAGTGAAGATATTGAAAATAATACACAGTTCGAAATGGGTAACACAATAGGGGTATTCTCGAAGTATTGCACGATGCACGTATTGCACGAAATGCAAAAATACTATCCCAAATTTCGAAGAGTACGAGAGCACCCCATTGCAAAGTGGGAGAATGCATGGGTAGCAAGCAGCGAAATTATGTATCAAATACAATAACAAGAGACAGCAGAAAAAAATGAAGTGAGCGAGATGAGAGGAATGAGAGAAATATGTAGCAATTCCAACAACAAAACAACTAGCACAGGGTCGCATATATCTTGCTATGCTATTTTGCAAAATATATACATGGGTTTCGACGTTGCATATTTTGCAGCGATAGGAAATGTCGTTTCCCATGTATTTTGTTGTTGTGTGTTTGCAAGTTATGCAATCCATGCAATCCGTGCTACGTGCAATGGCTTTGCAAGATTTGGAGAATACCCCTATTGTGTATTTTCATATTAATTGCATTTAATATTGTTTTTGTAAACGCCTTAAGTTTTGCAAAAGCGGCGTTGCAATACGACCTGCATTATGCGGGGTCCAGCATTTAGCGTAAAATGATGAATGTCGGATACTGTTA
The DNA here is from genome assembly GCF_001687245.7 of Rhagoletis zephyria. Taxonomy (NCBI): domain Eukaryota; kingdom Metazoa; phylum Arthropoda; class Insecta; order Diptera; family Tephritidae; genus Rhagoletis; species Rhagoletis zephyria. The sequence goes on along the minus strand of NW_016160840.1, from coordinate 38,749 downwards.
GCCTTGATAGCGGAGAATTTTTAGGCAAGATAATTGGATGCCTAGCATCGTGCGCGACATCTGCGGATTTCAATCGCCCACCTACCCGAAGAGCACCTTTCGGGTCAAGAAACGGCTGCAAGCGCAACAGGCTACTGCGTAGCGGGATTGGCCTTTTTGCGCTGCAAAGAGAAATTTCGTTAGCATAGTAAAAGTGTTGTGTATACTTAATCAAGCGTAATTCGGCTCGAATATGGTGTTGAATTGCATCGAGAACACCCTTAATGGCATCGGCGGTGTCACTTGTAGCCTTGCGTATGTCAGCTATCGCCCTGAGGTGTGCTTCAACGATGACTCTCATGACTTTGTAGCGGGACTTAAGCAAGTTCCACGCCTCTGCGTAGTTGGCGTCGCTGATCTTGAAGCCACTAATAATGCTAAGTGCATCTCCCTTTAAGCAAGTACGCAAATAGTGGAGCTTTTGTCCGTCCGACAAGGCAGTGTTGGCGTCAACCAATGAATAAAACGAATCATAAAAAGATATTTACTCCGTGGAATCACCAGCAAACGTGGGTACGTCCATTTTTGGCAATCGTATTGCTGCAGACACGGACGCTGATGTAGCTGCGGGTTGTGTTGCCGTTCCATACGAACCATCTGGATACGTTTAAAATTGGCTAAAGCAGTAGCATACCAAGTTTCGCCTTGCACGCGAGCATTTTCCTCTACTTCAGCGTTGTCGAGTCCACAAGATGTTTCGACTGCATCTTGGGCAGTGTTGGAACGGGCCCATTGCTCACTGAGGAGTTGCAAATAGCTTACAACGCTATCGAAGTCCATGGCAAATACATCGTCTATCCTTTTTGTCATGTACCTCTTAATGGCGTTTAGAGCCGAATCTCGCGTTTTCACAGACGCAGACATTGCTAACTTTGCTTCAGGGGTCGTTTGAAGGTGAATTTTGTACAAGTACGTTGCTTGCAGAGGGAAAATGAAAGGCGCGAATAATCGACAAAGAGATATGCAATGTCAAATGTAAGGCAATTTGCAGAGGGCAAATAAAAGTCACTGTGGGTTTTCGGGATTATACAATTTCAAGTGTAGGGCAACTTGAATTCGAACCACACTTTTCCTATATATGTATGTACGTAAATTCTGCACAATAAAAGTTCTTATTTAAGCGCAAAATATTTATTTTTATAAGTTTTTGTAGCGGGGGACACTCGGTCAATTATATGAAAATTATATTGAAAATTACAGCTTATACTTGCACACGTTGTGAGCGGGTGAGCAATCCGGCTCGGAAGGACCAGTTTGTTGTTGCGGTTTACTCCAAAACGAGTGCTGATACAGGTATGCCAAGCTGATGTGCGAGTTGCTTTTCGAATTAAAGAAACGCGGTTTCAAATATAAATTTTGTTTATTTACTAATATTTTGTATAAATTTCTTCGGTAAATATGCGGGCGAACTTGCGGTCAGTTGAGTCGAGAGATAGCGAATGAAAAAACCAAAAACGAAAAAAAGAGAATAGCAAAATGTCAAAAAGACGACTGCTTGTTAACCCTTGGTATGGTGCATGAGTATTAACCCTCACATATTACAATATCGAATACCTACTTAAAAGATACAAAGTCGAACCCAACATTCACTAAAATGTTTCCTTTTTGCTGCAAAATGGAAGATGCATTAAAATATAATGGTTATTTTCATCAAATGTTTACTAAATAATTATCCGCTCGTTCATTTCTGTGCATTTGACAACCATACAAGTGAAAATGAAAAAGAAAATAACTTCATCTAAATAACCGATGGCAGATCGGAGATTTAATTTATTAGGCGTCTTTTTAGTGGCATTTTACGAAAAGTTGTTTCGTCATACCTACTACTTAACAAGAATCTTAGCAAAATATTGTTAATTTTCGTTAAATAAATCATTTATTTCAAAGAATTTTTTATTTATTTTGAAGATAAATCTAATTTGTGGAAAGTGAAGTAAAACGAAGTAAAAGGAAATGACGACGTGAAGGCTTCCAAAGTGAAGTGAAAAACTTCAATTGAAGTGACAGCGGCAGCACTGATCATGATTGAAATCATGAAATGGTGTTCATGCACACTGTTGCCAACTTAGTGCTTTTCGCACTAAATTTAGTGCTCTTCTTAATTTAGTGCTTTTCAAATTCAAAACTTGGCAACACTGTTCATGCACACAGTTTCTTCTCAAACGCATGAAATGATTTCATGGATTGGAGTACGCATAAGCCTGATATACAGTTCAATGCGAGCGTGAGCGTGAGCTTTTTGTTTTGACCAATATCTTCGTTATTACTCAACTTTCTGCTATAGTTGAGATATGAAAAGATAGAGAATTAAAATATCTTTCAGAACTATAGAAAAAACTAATTTAAAATGCACAATATGCCTTTTTTTCGAGTTCACACTCAACTGTGTGCGTACGCAAAGCATTCGCATTTGAACGGCAAGTTTTGACAGATGTGTGTGAGCGTCCATAAGAACTCAGTAGAAATCGGTTGTATGCATTCATGAAGAATACTTGCTATATGAGAGAATTAGTGTGAACAATTCATGCGTAGTCATGAATTTCCACAAATAAATTCAAATTCCAGCGAACTGCAAGCGAACGTACGTTGTTTTTGTTTTAAGTACATTTCTTGATAAATTTGAAGAGGAATTTTTGTAATATTTTCAGTCTTGTACAAAAATTTTAGTGAACGGACGTGTTGAGCGATACTATTTTCAGCACTAACGGGCT
>NW_016160840.1:24770-35974 GCF_001687245.7 Rhagoletis zephyria | reverse complement strand
GCCGTTCGTTGCAAATGGTGTTTTGATTTTCTCCAATAGCCCAAACAAAATAGCTTGGTTGAACGACAAATTGGCAAAAAAATTCGACATTAAAGATATGGGTGTAGCCACTTCAGTACTTGGTGTGAGAATCACAGTGAATGATAATTTTATACAAATAGATCAATCTCAGTATGTACTAGATGTGTTGAAGCGTTTTGGTATGAGCGATGCTAATCCCCTGTCAACACCATTTGACTATAACCAAAAAGTATCATCTGACATGTCACCAAAAGATGTTAGTGAAAGGCCAGATATGGACGAAGTTCCGTACATGTAAGCAATTAGCTGCTTATTATTCGCTGCTCAAGTCACTCCTACTCACCACGTACTAAACATATAGACATAAAGTCGAAATTTATCCGGCAACTTATCGAACATAAGCAAGTTGTTTTGAAGTATTTACCTACCAACGAGATGGTTGCAGACATTTTAACAAAGGGCGTTACCGCTCGAAAATTAACATATTTTTCCGCTAAATTTGGTCTTAAGTAACTTAACTAAGCAAAACATACTTTCATTTCATTTGGAATTATTAACCCACATAAATATTTCTGTAATTCGAACGCATAGAAATAAGTTGTTCAGGAAGGGTGTTATAATGTGAACAACTTATAATATATACCTGGTCACCTTATTCGCTCTAGCACTTTGTACAAACCTGTAATATATACATATACACATCTGCAATACATGCGTTATACAAATGTTAAAACAAGAATTTCTTCAATCTCTTTGTACTTACCCTCACTTTAGCTGCTATTGAATAAAGACATATATTATATTACAACAGGTTATGGGCCTTACGCTATGTGTTTTTTGCTAAATTGAAAGTAAAATACCAAATAACCACTGAAGGTTAAAATATAGTATAGTGGCAAGTTCATCGTTAATTCCTATGACATTCCAAAAGGAAAAGTTGCGCGGAAGGGAAAATTTCGACATATGGAAGCGTCAAGCGAAATCCTGCTTAGTTATAAAGGGTGTCTAGAAAGTCGTCGAAAGTGGAGTCGTAAGCGAGAAGGATGCTGATTTAAATAACCGAGCGCTATCCGAAATTACCTTGATGGTGGACCTCAGCAATTTCGGTCACATGCTAGTACGATGATGGCGAAGGAGGCGTGGAGCGCTCTAATGAACGCCTGTGAAGAATTGCTAAAACAACTGGGCAATGTTAGGCTCGAAAACTAAAACTCTGTACAAGACTATATAAATGGCATCATTATGATTACTATAAAAGTAAGAAACGCAGGGCTAAACATCGATGATGAGTTAGCTGCCCCGTCTGGCTGATGAATTCAGATCTTTTGTAATAGCAGTGGAAAACTCCAAACAGATGTTAACTGTGGACATAGTGGAGAATGTACTACTACAAGATGTTAAGTTCGATGGTGTGGACGAAGAAAAAGCGCTGTACTCAAAACGTTTGAGTAACAAAAACCCAAATAAACTGAGATGCCACAGTTGTAAAGCCATTGGACTCGCTGGGAATTGCCCGCAAAACCACCAAAACTACCACTACAAAAGAAAAACATCGAACGTGCGGACGTGTTATTTGCAACGAGTAGTACTATTGAACAAGAACATAACGAAAGACAAGCATGCGCAAAAGCAACAAAATGTGAAATGAGTAGTACTATCACGCAAGAAAACAACGAAAGGGAAGTAAGCGCAAAAGCGACAAAAGGTGAAATGCGCGGATAATGGGTAAGCACGAGTACATAAATTGGTACATAGACAGTGGTGCGAGCAACCATATGACAAACGACGTCAACAACACTAGACAAAGGAGAAAACTATAGTTATAGCGAACAATACCGAGCTTTCCGCAAATTTTGCAGGCGATGTTGATTTGTCTCTTTTTAACAGATTACTGCATTTGAAAAAAATTATATATTCACAGCATATGTACATATTTAGGTAGAGGAGATACATATAAAAAAAATCATATCTAAACAATCAGAGTTATAGAAGATATACCTTATATAGCACCAATCTAAGTGATTTTCACAGCTGTGTGATCGGTATGTAAACCGGTAACACATTAGGGGTATTCTCGAAGTATTGCACGATGCACGTATTGCACGAAATGCAAAAATACTATCCCAAATTTCGAAGAGTACGAGAGCACCCCATTGCAAAGTGGTAGAATGCATGGGTAGCAAGCAGCGAAATTATGTATCAAATACAATAACAAGAGACAGCAGAAAAAAATGAAGTGAGCGAGATGAGAGGAATGAGAGAAATATGTAGCAATTCCAACAACAAAACAACTAGCACAGGGTCGCATATATCTTGCTATGCTATTTTGCAAAATATATACATGGGTTTCGACGTTGCATATTTTGCAGCGTAAGGAAATGTCGTTTCCCATGTATTTTGTTGTTGTGTGTTTGCAAGTTATGCAATCCATGCAATCCGTGCTACGTGCAATGGCTTTGCAAGATTTGGAGAATACCCCTATTGTGTATTTTCATATTAATTGCATTTAATATTGTTTTTGTAAACGCCTTAAGTTTTGCAAAAGCGGCGTTGCAATACGACCTGCATTATGCGGGGTCCAGCATTTAGCGTAAAATGATGAATGTCGGATACTGTTAGCCTTGATAGCGGAGAATTTTTAGGCAAGATAATTGGATGCCTAGCATCGTGCGCGACATCTGCGGATTTCAATCGCCCACCTACCCGAAGAGCACCTTTCGGGTCAAGAAACGGCTGCAAGCGCAACAGGCTACTGCGTAGCGGGATTGGCCTTTTTGCGCTGCAAAGAGAAATTTCGTTAGCATAGTAAAAGTGTTGTGTATACTTAATCAAGCGTAATTCGGCTCGAATATGGTGTTGAATTGCATCGAGAACACCCTTAATGGCATCGGCGGTGTCACTTGTAGCCTTGCGTATGTCAGCTATCGCCCTGAGGTGTGCTTCAACGATGACTCTCATGACTTTGTAGCGGGACTTAAGCAAGTTCCACGCCTCTGCGTAGTTGGCGTCGCTGATCTTGAAGCCACTAATAATGCTAAGTGCATCTCCCTTTAAGCAAGTACGCAAATAGTGGAGCTTTTGTCCGTCCGACAAGGCAGTGTTGGCGTCAACCAATGAATAAAACGAATCATAAAAAGATATTTACTCCGTGGAATCACCAGCAAACGTGGGTACGTCCATTTTTGGCAATCGTATTGCTGCAGACACGGACGCTGATGTAGCTGCGGGTTGTGTTGCCGTTCCATACGAACCATCTGGATACGTTTAAAATTGGCTAAAGCAGTAGCATACCAAGTTTCGCCTTGCACGCGAGCATTTTCCTCTACTTCAGCGTTGTCGAGTCCACAAGATGTTTCGACTGCATCTTGGGCAGTGTTGGAACGGGCCCATTGCTCACTGAGGAGTTGCAAATAGCTTACAACGCTATCGAAGTCCATGGCAAATACATCGTCTATCCTTTTTGTCATGTACCTCTTAATGGCGTTTAGAGCCGAATCTCGCGTTTTCACAGACGCAGACATTGCTAACTTTGCTTCAGGGGTCGTTTGAAGGTGAATTTTGTACAAGTACGTTGCTTGCAGAGGGAAAATGAAAGGCGCGAATAATCGACAAAGAGATATGCAATGTCAAATGTAAGGCAATTTGCAGAGGGCAAATAAAAGTCACTGTGGGTTTTCGGGATTATACAATTTCAAGTGTAGGGCAACTTGAATTCGAACCACACTTTTCCTATATATGTATGTACGTAAATTCTGCACAATAAAAGTTCTTATTTAAGCGCAAAATATTTATTTTTATAAGTTTTTGTAGCGGGGGACACTCGGTCAATTATATGAAAATTATATTGAAAATTACAGCTTATACTTGCACACGTTGTGAGCGGGTGAGCAATCCGGCTCGGAAGGACCAGTTTGTTGTTGCGGTTTACTCCAAAACGAGTGCTGATACAGGTATGCCAAGCTGATGTGCGAGTTGCTTTTCGAATTAAAGAAACGCGGTTTCAAATATAAATTTTGTTTATTTACTAATATTTTGTATAAATTTCTTCGGTAAATATGCGGGCGAACTTGCGGTCAGTTGAGTCGAGAGATAGCGAATGAAAAAACCAAAAACGAAAAAAAGAGAATAGCAAAATGTCAAAAAGACGACTGCTTGTTAACCCTTGGTATGGTGCATGAGTATTAACCCTCACATATTACAATATCGAATACCTACTTAAAAGATACAAAGTCGAACCCAACATTCACTAAAATGTTTCCTTTTTGCTGCAAAATGGAAGATGCATTAAAATATAATGGTTATTTTCATCAAATATTTACTAAATAATTATCCGCTCGTTCATTTCTGTGCATTTGACAACCATACAAGTGAAAATGAAAAAGAAAATAACTTCATCTAAATAACCGATGGCAGATCGGAGATTTAATTTATTAGGCGTCTTTTTAGTGGCATTTTACGAAAAGTTGTTTCGTCATACCTACTACTTAACAAGAATCTTAGCAAAATATTGTTAATTTTCGTTAAATAAATCATTTATTTCAAAGAATTTTTTATTTATTTTGAAGATAAATCTAATTTGTGGAAAGTGAAGTAAAACGAAGTAAAAGGAAATGACGACGTGAAGGCTTCCAAAGTGAAGTGAAAAACTTCAATTGAAGTGACAGCGGCAGCACTGATCATGATTGAAATCATGAAATGGTGTTCATGCACACTGTTGCCAACTTAGTGCTTTTCGCACTAAATTTAGTGCTCTTCTTAATTTAGTGCTTTTCAAATTCAAAACTTGGCAACACTGTTCATGCACACAGTTTCTTCTCAAACGCATGAAATGATTTCATGGATTGGAGTACGCATAAGCCTGATATACAGTTCAATGCGAGCGTGAGCGTGAGCTTTTTGTTTTGACCAATATCTTCGTTATTACTCAACTTTCTGCTATAGTTGAGATATGAAAAGATAGAGAATTAAAATATCTTTCAGAACTATAGAAAAAACTAATTTAAAATGCACAATATGCCTTTTTTTCGAGTTCACACTCAACTGTGTGCGTACGCAAAGCATTCGCATTTGAACGGCAAGTTTTGACAGATGTGTGTGAGCGTCCATAAGAACTCAGTAGAAATCGGTTGTATGCATTCATGAAGAATACTTGCTATATGAGAGAATTAGTGTGAACAATTCATGCGTAGTCATGAATTTCCACAAATAAATTCAAATTCCAGCGAACTGCAAGCGAACGTACGTTGTTTTTGTTTTAAGTACATTTCTTGATAAATTTGAAGAGGAATTTTTGTAATATTTTCAGTCTTGTACAAAAATTTTAGTGAACGGACGTGTTGAGCGATACTATTTTCAGCACTAACGGGCTTTTACAAGATAGGCATTTGCATATGTAAATGCTACTTTTTTGTATGTCCCCGTATATTAAAATGTATCAAAAAAGTAGCATTTACATATGGGCATACATATCTTGTAAGAATGCTTTAATACTGTTCCATTAATGCGTTTTTGTATGTTTGAAATATTAATACAGCCATATGCAAACAGCATTAGTCCAAGTGTACGGTTAGAGTGCGCATACGCGTGTTAAATGGAAATGAAGGTTCATTTATACTGGCATGTATACACAGCAGCAAGCTCATGCCACCAACAGCAATGTTATGCATCAAATTTCTACTGGGAATACAAATGGAATTCTTTGAGATTGCGAACGCTCACGCTCACGCTCGCATTGAACTAGCCGCTTCCATCCACACAAATTATTCAATTCCTGAGAATCGGCACCAGATTGGCACGTGCGCGAAACCATTAACCCTACGTTTACGAAATATTTAGATTTTCGCATAACTTTGCATTTAATAAAGCAATACTTGTACATTTTGTATGGAGAATAATAATTATTAATTTAAAACTCTGCATGCAACCATGTTCTCGACGATACATGTAACTTTCATGAAGATTAAACATAGAAAGCGTTGTAAAATTGTGTGTTATTAACAGCTGTAACCAAAAAAACTATGTCCGCTAAAATGGGTTAAACGCAAAGTTGAACTGACATTTTTACACGCATACATGCATACATACATATACACATGTAGAGTGGAGTAGCACTAACTTGGACATCGCATTGACTGTATGTACTTTGATGTGTTTGAATCTATTTATGGTACTGAAGATTTGGTTACGGATGAAAAAAATTTAAAATATTCTGTGCATATATATAAATATATATTTATAAACGTTTAGAGGTATAGAAATTTTTAAAATTCAAAAATAAATAAAATCATTTTATTGCATTTATACAAATGGTGTTCAAGGCACGTTGACCCACCTGTACAAAAAACGTGGCGCGTCATGGACAAAAATTTTACAATTTCGGACCGGAAAATGTGAAAACGAGCTAAGTTGCCACGTTACATTTGTGAACTTCCGATAAAACCACATATGTTTGTGATTTTAGAAGTATTGATTTTATTTAAAAAAAGGCGTGACATAGGTACTCATGAAATTTGATGTGTAAACATATGCGAACGGCAAAGCATAAAAGTACGTTTACATATAAATATAATCTCAATCAAAGCTCGTTAGCTGTCAAATTGTTTGTGCTTGTTATTCACACAACTCGAAGAAAAGTTAAACTTCTTCTCTGTGCCACCGTGGTCACTTTTTTCTGTCACCCATATAATGCCATTTAAATATATTTTAACTGAATATTTTATTAAAAATACCTTTACAAACCTATTTTCCTTACTAGCGTCAATTTTTGTTTACTTTAACATTTGACATTCCTCCTCTTCTTCGCAAGTATAATCGATAAAACTAGGTTGGACACCAAAAAGTTATCGGTTTAATCTGAGATATTTTTAATTATAATTTTGCATGGCTAATCTCTTTTTCTAATAACATATTGGGGAGTTAAGCTCGAAAATTAGGATACTCTTTTTATATGTAAAGCTGTTATTAGGCGATTCAGTCACATACATACAAATGTAGGTTAGGTTAGAAATTAAACATTAATTTCACTTAATTTTATTCATTTTTCTGATTTAATTTTTTTATTCATTTTCATTTTTAATTATTTTAATACATGAAATTATCGGTATGATTGATAAAATATACTTGTATATACTTGTGACTCAAGGGCGTTAAAATATCTTGGAAACACCGCATCAGTTATTGTTTTTGAGCTTATAGTTTGAGCATTTCCGTTTGTATATATTCCACAATTTAGTTTTTCTTTTCGGAATATAATCTCATGTAAATGAGAGCGATTTTTGGGAGAGATGTGTAGAGACTGAAGTTGCAGGATTTTACCCGATGCTTTTTTGTTCTGTACGGTTTGCTGTTACTCACTTTTTACTCTCACTTCAGAGAGTGATTTTGCTGTTTGACCTTTTTCCAGGATTTTACACGAAAAGTATTGGATCAGAGCTATTATATCATCCATACATATGCATATTATACATACATATATTCATGTATGTTCATCAGTTATCAACGGTCCCAGTTAAAATGATTTCAGTATTTTTTTAAATTTTCGCCTTGCTTTTTTATCAAAATAGACTACTAAACCTATGCCTAAAACCATCTACGAATATCAAAACCAGGGCATGAATCACGTATGACGACATTCGTCTGAACGATATCGTGTCGAGATTGTCTTGCTTCATAAAAATCAAAAATTGTTTGATCGTTTGTGCGGTATCGTCAACTCGATTCCAGTTTTGCTTCACGTAACAGTAACAGTAACACGTAACAGCAACACAAATGCATAAATCAGTGCTTTGACCACATCGTTTTGTCAGTATCGTTTGAACGACTATCGTTTCAAAGTTACGTGATTCATGCCCAGTTGCAACAAATGAGTCCATACATATTTATGTACATACATAGGTACAAAGCCGTATGCATGTGCGGAGTTTAAATAATCGGAAGTTATAATCAATTGTAGCGCATTTCCTCTTACTATGCACATGCCTAAATGTATGCAACCATTTACAATGGCAAGCAAACACAGGGTGCTTCTAATGAAAATAAAAATTATATGCTGAAATACACATGCCCTTCGAAATTTTGTGCTGGGATATGCGTTACAGCTTCGCAAATTTTACCCCTACCGAAACCAAAGATGTATACACATCAAAAAAATATTGTCTTTTCCTGCAGAAAACGTTTACTTTTATTTAATGTTTATTAAAATTACACCTTAAAATATTAGTTAATGACTGAAATATTGGTATGGGACAGAGAAATAGTGTTTTCCAAAAATTACCAAAATTCGAGATAACTTATTTTACTGGAAATAGAGAAATATGTGCCACTTTACACTTTGCTGGCCGAGATTTCTTCAATTTTACATTTTAGAATTTTTGTGTCGGATTGACAAAGTTGCGCTTGATGGTGATGAATTTGCGGGGATATGTGCTGCTGCATATGTATGTATGCTGCCGTGAGTTGTAAATATGTACATTTGTATGTATGTGCGTAGTATTTTGGCATTAATATGAACATACATACATTTATATGTATGCATATAATAACGTTATCAGTGAACGGAGTACGTATGTACATACATATGCATGGGGAAATGCATTTTCATTTGACTCGAAAACTATTGGGGCATATTGTATATGAAATAAAGTCGACTCTAAGTTAAAGTTTGTCTGTCCCAAATAAGAAGAAAGTTAGTTGCATCTTTTTTCACAGATGCCTAGTCCACTGAAAGTGATATGAAAAAGGTGTAACTAACTTTAGTGTCGACTTTATTTTAACTATGAAAATACTCCATTATTTTCATATAATACGAGTAGGTATAGTAGTGAAAAATGATAATGCACGGTTTTTCGCAATATAAATAACTTTTAGACAAAAACAACTTTGAAGTTAACACGTGCAGTGCAATCAATGCATTTGTACGTTTGTCAATGTATCCATCTTTGAAGTGGATTTTTGAGAAAACTAAGGCAGCTAGAAAACTGCAGTTTGTTGCATTGAAAATAGCGTACCTATTAACTACCATTAGAATCGCTAAAAATATAAAAACAGATTTTCTTCGCTTTTAATGCCGACATCAAATCACCAAACAGTGCGCTTTTGCGTTTTTTGGTCAATGTGTCCATCTTTAGAGTTAATTTGGGGAAAAACTAAGGCAGTTAAAAAACTGCGGTTTTTTGCATTGAAAATAGCGTAGCATCTGCCATATGAATCGGTAAAAAAGTAAAAGTCGATTTTTTCAACTCAAACGCCGACGGCAAATCACCTATAAATTTTCCAATTGCACACATATTTGCATAACTTTCACATTTTAGATCAGTGGTCGGCGCTTCATACCACAATTGTGGAAGATCAACTCACACGTATTCTTACCACGATTGAGAGAAATAGAGATTGCGCCAATCGAGGTACCGCTAATCCGCTCTTTGTGATTTTGACAGAATCAGCTGTGTGCGTGACGTCATCTTGGTCCAATTGTTGATTGTGAGCATACGAAAAAACCAAATAACAATATTAATATTTGTGCGTTAATATTTCTGCGAGGTTTTAAACAATTATTGAGACACCACAAATCAAAATGAAGTGTGCAATGGCAAAGTGTAATAGTGAAAACACAAGGAAAGCGTGCGATATAAGTTTTTTTCTCGTTTCCTACGGACGCAAACCTGTCGAAAAAGTGGAAGCAGTTCTGCCGGCGAGGAGATGCATTAAACACCAAATCGAGCTATGTGTGCATGAAGCACTTTACCAGTGAAGATATTGAAAATAATACACAGTTCGAAATGGGTAACATATTAGGGGTATTCTCGAAGTATTGCACGATGCACGTATTGCANCGTGCCAGCGTGCGGAAAGAGCTCAGCACAGGGAAAACAAAATAATTGTCAGCAAGTTACTTGACCAGAGTGAGACTGCCGTTGCCACTGTAGGTAACAATTTGCATTTATATAAAGTTATATAAAGCTGTGGAGTCAACAGCTGTGGAGTTACCGTCCACAAATATAAATACGCACTCTGCATGGCTTTTTACAATGGCGAGTCCAAAAATTCACTTTGCTGCACACCTTCCTTTTGGTCTACATGAAAGTGCAAACACTACCTCTGATCCAGTACTCCATGAACTTACAGGATTTTACACGAACTTTCAGGAAGTTGCAGGAGAAATGTCCCCGTACTTCAAAATCCTCCAAAATCCTGTAAATAAGAGCGACTTTTGGAGAGTTGTGTAGAGAATGAAGTTACAAGATTTTAGCCGAACTTTTTCTTCTGGTAAAATCATGAAAAGTGTCAAGCAATCGCTGGTTGACGTTTTTACAGGAAAAATGGTTTTTTTGTTCCCGTAGTTTTTGTTGTTACTCACTTTTTACTCTCACTTCAGAGAGTAATTTTGCTGTTTGACAGTTTTACAGGATTTTTCACGAAAAGTATTGGATCAGAGCTACTGTTAATACATCAATTTTTTCATGTGCCAAAAATCGTACTTACCTAAAGGGCTACATGTCCAAAATTATTGCTACGTGTTCATAATTAATCAATCTTTGTATATTTATTGATTCCTGCAAAATTGGACCATGTAATATTAAAATTAACAAATTTTTCTGCATTGTTTACATATTTTTCTATGCGTTTTAGCATTTCAATTGCACCAAGATGACGTCACGCAAAAATTACGCTCAAAAATCCTCTCTCATTGGCGCAATCTTGTATTCTTACCAGTGTTGCCAGAACTTTTTGGACGAACCGGCTAAATTGGCAAATAAAACCGGCTAAAAACGGCTAAAATGTTTCAACTAAATTTCACATGTTTTATTTAAATAAATCACGATTAAAATGACTATTTCTTGGAGAGAAGTTACAAATTCGAGCCGGAAAAAATTTTGCCAGCAAGAATTTGCAATTAGGAAAAACATATGATTAATTTAATATAATTAATTTAGTTAATTCCAATGATTCCAATGATATTCTTAATCGGAATGCAATCTCAACAGAGAGTAAGAAATTGAATCGTATGTTGAAGAAAGTCGGACTGACAAGATATACACACGTAGATCCTGTTTTTTGCCCCTCTGAAAGAATTTTAAAAATTCTATACAAATTTCTTTTGTTTGAAATGCAACCGTGGACACAAGCTGGCAGAGAAACTTGCAAATTTGCGTTCGTATAGAAAATTGCAAGTTTCTCTACATGAG
>NW_016160840.1:5975-22259 GCF_001687245.7 Rhagoletis zephyria | reverse complement strand
GGCGGTTAGTTAAAACTTAACTTAGCGTAAGAAACTTAAGAACCTGTAGATTTTAGGTTCTTAAGTTACGGTCTTACGGAAATTGAGAGCGGTGAGAGAATCAGGCTTGCCAGACTCTCGTTTTTGTATTTCTTAAAAATAAATGAAAGCAAACATTGTTGTTTGCATGAATTTTTTTGATGTGGCATTTAAGGCGGCGAACTGTTAAACAGCTGAAAAAGAAAATACAAAAACAAAATATTTCCGCTCTTGGCTTAAGTTGACGTGTTGAGTAATCATTGATGATTTCTTACGGTAAGTTAAATTAAGTTAAGTCTAGACTAACTGAGCTTTTAGTCGTTGGCTAGAGAGCAACGAATCAACATCGTGTTTGGCTGTTGCGCGTTGTTTCTTGTATGCAAAAATGCCTTGCGAGAAATATTACATGCTTGAAAATGCTTTTGGTGGCATGCAATGCTTTTTCTGTTATAAGTCATTTAAAAAATAAAGAATAAGCTATTCAAAGACAGACGGAAAAGAAGTTAATTTTTTTTTCAAAGAATTAAAAGGTGGTTGTTAAAGGGAATATGTATGCGATTAAAAGATATTTTTAATCATTTCATAATGATATGGAAAATTTTGATGAACATGAATTCCATTTTTACAACGCTTGTATCAACTTGCAATGTAATATGTCCAGACCCCCATTTCCTATAAATATAGCAAATGTATTTATGGCAAACCTAGTCTAGATATCAACCTCGTCGTAGGTATCATGTCAAAGACATAGTAAATTTTAACGTTTACCAATTCAGTTTTATTCAAACCAAATAGTTTGCCTGCTTGCTCATATGTGAAAAGATTAGCTTGACTACTTACTCATATGTAAAAGATAGCTCGCACGAAAAAACAATATATGGCACTCCAATCAAAAATTATTACAGATGTGTTAGTAACACCATAAAATTTGCGTTTGCGTTGGAGTTTCGGTCACGCTGGTCTTGCTGGGTGTATATACATACGTACAAGCATGATAAAAATATAGCAAGGTAGACCGTTCTCTCAATTCGTCGGCCATGATTTTTTTTTTGAAGTTTGCCAACATTTTAAAATCATATAAAAGTGAAAATAAAAAAATGAAGTTGTTCGAAATTGTTGTTGCTTGAATTTGAAAATGAAAATGTGTGTGTGAGTTTGTGAGTAAATTTAAAAATTAAATTGTTTGGAAACGTCAAGAATTTGAAAAGTGACTCTCAGCGGTTCTACCTTACTATATTTTTATCATGCGTACAAGCATACATATGAGTGTATGTACCCTGCAGGGAAACGGCAAACTAGTGAATGAAATTTCTAGTTCCGTACCAAGAATGATAGAATACAAGATTGCGCCGTCCTGGCCGTTGACATTTGTGTACCACAAGTAAACAAAGAATAAGCGAAAAGAAGAACGAGTAGAAACTGAAAAAACTTCAATTTATAGCGAAAAACGTTACGTTTTAGTGCACTCCATTGATTTGCAACTGAGGCTGCTTCAGCAAACGTTTAAGTTCACTCCATTGCTTTGCAATTAAGGCTGCTGCAGAAAACTGCGGGATTGATTAGTTAACTTGCTAATGGAGGCTGCTTGGAGCAGAAGCAAAATCATTCTGAGGAAATGCTGTTAATATAATAATAGAGAGACATTTCGGGAACGACTTTGCCGTGCCCTATGTATACAAAATGCAGCGATTGGTCCCAGCGGTACAATTGCATCTACGCTTCTTGCATCTTGACGGCTGTCGCAATTTAACACACAGCACTCCATTGTATTAGTTTTTACGCAGTCTTCAACTCAAAAATCAACCACAAATTGCAAATTAACACAATTTAAACTGATTTTTCACATATAATTAAAATTTCTCTTTCGCTGATTTGTAAACAAAGGTTTATTTACAAAAAAGGTTATTTTACCACAACTGTCAAAATCGGCAAAACCAAAGTAGCGGTATCACTGACGGCGCCGCCTTTGTTCGCTGCACCGTGGTTCCGTACTAGATCTTTATCGCGAAAAACGAACCAGTCCGATAGTAACTACATCCCCACAAGTTTAAGATCAGCGAAATGTGGTATGTATTTTTAAAAAACTATTTTTCAATTACTTTAGTATCTATTGCAAAATTGTATACTGACAAGACTAAAAAGTAGAAAATAAAAAAAATAAAAAATAACTTTTTAATATACAACGCTTTTATAAATGGACTAAAAAGTAGAAAATAATACTTCTCAGTCCCACAGAATTTGTTTTGATAACTTTTGATTTTAAAATTTTAGCAAAAGTCATTATAAACAACTAATGACATTGAAAATGAAAAGCGAAGGGCGCATTTAATAGGCCTGATTTGAAATTGGAGAGCAATATATGTATGTATGTGGGTATATTAATAACGACCGCTTAAAATCGATCTCAAATTTGTACTTTCGCTGTAGAAATTTTAGGTCTATGTTATGTATGTAGTTTGAATATTGTCAATTAAATCTAATGCTTTTTATTGCATGCGCTCCACGTTTTTCGTTTTCAATCTCACAAATGATTTATAATGACTTTTGCTAAAATTTCAAAATCAAAAGTTATCAAAACAAATTCTATGGGACTGAGATATATTATTTTACAACGCTTTTATCAACTTGCAATGTTGTATGTCCAGTACGCTTTGAATGTTGTATGTCCAGACCACCATTTATACTAGCTGCATTTTTTTGTAAGTGAGCGACAAAAGAACGCTCAACTCGGGTAAAATTTCGTTTTAGCTACTTAAGCAACCCTGTTGGTAGCTGGTAAGAAAATGTGATTAGTTTAACGGGATTTAAATACAAAAACCGATTTGAATGAGTAATTATGCGAGGTATTTGCGTAATATATATACTCTTTTAAAATATAACTCACGTATAAAAGGAAGAAGAAATATCCCTCTCCAATTTCCCATTAAAAATTCACAATAGAGCAGTTTTTTCACTTACCAACACTACTAGCCTTCAGGTCGCGTATTTTTAACCGACCTGGCTGAGCTCGGATAAATAGCCGAGTTTGTGTTGTTGCTTTGCGTGTATTTCGTCATTTAAGCGAGTGTTCTTTTGTAGCTCGGTTGCTAAAGAATGCACCTACTATGACTGTAGCAAAGCTATTTATGGCAAATTCTAGATATCAACCTAGTCTAGATATCAACCTCGTTGTAGGTATCATATCAAAGACATCGTAAATTTTAACGTTTACCAATTCAGTTTTATTCAAACCAAATAGTTTGCCTGCTTGCTCATATGCAGAGGTGGGCACTACCACAAACAAGCGTGAGCTAAAAGTGAGCATGTGTTAGTGTACCTAATTCATTTTGCATGCTGTCGTGTTCTCATCGCTGCACTCTCGCTTGTATACGTACACGCAACGCTTACGCTCTTTTAGCACCTGCTAACTCTCTGCCCATGCCTGCTCATATGTGAAAAGATTAGCTTGACTACTTACTCATACGTAAAAGATAGCTCGCACGAAAAAACAATAGATGGCACTCCAATCAAAAATTATTACATATTATTGTATGTACCCTGCAGGGAAACCGCGAACTAGTGAATGAAATTTCTAGTTCCGTCCTAGATCTTTATCGCGAAAAACGAGCCAGTCCGATAGTAACTACATCCCCACAAGTTTAAGGTCAGCGAAATGTGGTAGGGGAACTTCGGGTATTGTGGTATAGGTTTTATTATGTATCAACTAACAGCCACAGCTTATGTATGTAAGTCCGATTTTAACGAGTAGTAGCTAATTCTTATCGCTCGAGCATTACGTAGAAGATGCTTTACTGTGGAATTTGTTTAACAGCCAATAAAAGAAAATATATCACAAAATTTGAAAAATCGAAAAATGGCCAACTCAGAAAACTGGAGTGTAATATGGTACAGGTATGCTGTTTAATGTGGTATACTATACCATATTACCGGATGTAGGCAATGTCATAAAAAAATGTAGTAGTATTTAGTTAGCCTGTTCAGTATTCCTTTTTTTAGATGAATAGCAATAATACGGGTACACATATGTATGTAAAATTTATTTAAAAAAAATAAAATAATATCAGAAATTACACGTAAAGTAAGAAGCCTCCTTGGCATTAAATGTGTTGCGATCAGGTAAACCTAAGATAATTACATAAAAAAGTATTCAAAAAGTTAATCATCTTACAAATGTTAATCTGCACAAGACTCGCAAATGAAAATTGGATTTTTTCTGGGGATACAGACAATGTGCGCCCATACCATGTCGCATTGTAGGCATGCACTCCATTCGGATGTTGTTTTTTCGTCCTTCCAGGATTTTTCGCAAAAGGCACAGATAGCTTCGTTCGGTGGCGTGTCAACAAAATTTTCTTGATCCGATTCCGCGTAAACTACACTGATATCGAGTCACTGCTTAGGTCTTCAGTTTTTGCTTTCCGAGTATGTTGAATTGGTTTTTTTAAAGTCTTTTTCTCCTTTTTAATTTTGCCTTTTCCTTGATTTCCTTTCCTCTCAATACTGTCTTCTAATTGATTTTTGTATGGTGATTTGGTCAATACTGTAGCTGATTTTCTTCCCCTGCCAGTGGAAATCGGCTGTCTAACTTTTGGCAATGGTGAAATTTGCCACGCCTAAACGAATCCCTTGCTATTCGATGCCACAAGTTCTGAGGAAGTGATAGGATCCGGGTTTCTTATTTGT
Source organism: Rhagoletis zephyria (assembly GCF_001687245.7). NCBI lineage: Eukaryota > Metazoa > Arthropoda > Insecta > Diptera > Tephritidae > Rhagoletis > Rhagoletis zephyria. The sequence continues at coordinate 17,558 of NW_016160840.1, read as the reverse complement.
GGCAATGGTGAAATTCGCACAGCCTCAAATTTTTTATAAATTTTATTTTTTTAACCTTTTTGACCGCAAATATCGTAAATATAAACTCAATTTAATTTTGTAAATCAAATTTTTTGTTTATTTTCTACCGATGCATTTCGGTTGGCAACTGAGCAACCATCATCAGCCAGCGTCAAGTGAACACTAATCAAAAAAGACAAAAGTTGACAGTGTAATGGAAACTTATTAGACGCTTACAACTATACATACATAAAAACATAAGTGTGAAAGCGCAAATGGCATTACAAAAATAAACAAAGCGACAAGTGGAGGTTCTGAACAAACATGTAAACAAACATTTTACTTTTTTATACAATTAAATAAAAGAGATTCAATTGCTCCGGGTTCTAAATTCATTAAATTATCATTAGTAGCGATGAAAAGGGATTCATAGGCATCTAATTTTGCTGGGTTTTTTTACGTGTTTAAGTAATCGAACGTTTTCTGCCATAGATATTGTGTTATGTGGGCGAGAATTATTTAAATCAAATGCATGCGCTGCGATAGCATTATCCATCTTTTTCAGCCGTACGGCACGTAAGTGTTCCTCGATTCGGGCACGCAGCGCCCTCCTTGTTTGTCCAATGTATTTGCATTCGCAATGCGAACAAGTTACTTCGTATACTCCACTTTGATCTTCTATCGGCAATTTGTCTTTCGTTGAACCAAGCGCGAATCTCAGTTTATTGTTGTTTGGGTGTACGATTTGCAAGTTTGATTTTTCTAAGGTATGTTTTAATGTGTTGGTGATGGCAGGAGCGTAAGGTAAGGAAACGCGATGTAATTGAGACGATTGTGCGATGCTGTTTTGCGAGAAGAGTGTGCTTTCTTTGTTGCGTCTTATTCGATTCGAGTGCTTGGTTATCAGCTGATCGATGAGTGACGTTTTGAAGCCATTTATGTCCGCTATGTGTTTTATTTGCATATATTCTTTCATGTAGCTTTCTGCAGACAGTGGCAAAGAGCAAAGTCTAAACACCATAGAATTAAACGAAGCAATTTTTTGTTGATATGTGCAAAAGGAATCGCTTGTTATGTATCGGCCTGTTGATGTTGGTTTCCGATAAGCACCGAATTCAATTCTCCTTCCTTGTCGCTTAATCAGTACATCAAGAAAAGGAAGGGAGTGTGTTGTTTCGTCTTCTTTTTCAAAGGTAAATTTAATACTCGGATAACGATTGTTTAATGTTTCCAGTATTTTATCTATGTCGGATATTTTTATAATAGCAAAAGTATCGTCGACATATCGATGCCAAATTCGTGGCAAAACACCTTCACTTTTTAGTTCCGATTCAAAATTGCACATGAACGCTTCTGCTACGTATGGCGACAGACTGTTACCCATGCTACAGCCGGANAGATAACAATTTTTCTAGTTTTTGGTTCTGCGTCTTTCGCTTTTTGATGAAAACGGCGTCACATCTCGAAATCGATGTAATATGAAAATGGTTAAATTCATGAAATTGGATGTCGTCGTCTTTTGCACAGCCTCCTTGCTTGTCGATGCCACGGGTTCCGGGGAAGATGCTGGAACTGTATCAGGGGATGGGGTCCGTTCTTGCGGTTGTGTGGACAATATTAGTCTCGACGATGATGCTGCTTCTGAAGTGATCTCTGTATCTTGTTGGGGTTCTTCTGAGTTTTCGGCAGTTACATGTTCATATATAGTTTCCGCAGCAATGAAGTCAGCCTCTGTAAATATATTACGGTCGAATGGGTAAATACCTGTACATTTGAAACCGTTCACTGCAATCTGGCCAGTCTGAACTTTATGATAAGCTTTAGAAAAGAGACCAACTAAATCAAATTGTGTGACTTGTCGACCATTTTCTCTAGTGAATCGTCTAATTTCTTCGTTATAGTAAGTTTTAAGTGGACTCATGAATGCTCTGTCGAGTGGTTGTAATTTATGAGTGGATCGTGGTGGCAAAGAAATTATAACCACACCATTTTGAGGAGCTAATTTGATCACCTCAAGATTTCGTGTGTGACTGTAATGACCGTCTAATACTAACAATACTGGAGTTTCCTTTGACGGCCGGGAAAATTGAAGAAAATGCTGAAACCATTTCGTGAATATTTCAACTTGTACCCAATCTGATAAGTGGCACGAAGATTGGGAACCTGGTGGGGCATATTTCATCAGCTGAATGTTATGATTTTTTCGTGGAAATATAAAATACTGCGGTACAGAATTTCCAGCAGCGTTCATGCAACTTATGACGGTTATGAGCGAACCTCGTTCGGCCGAAGTCATTGCTCCAATTTGTCTCGTGCCTTTCTGGCCGATAACTTTAGAGCTTATTTTGCACGACAGAGAGTCCTGTTTCATCTACGTTGTAAATATGGGTAGGTGGAAATTTATGCTTTACATATTCTTCTTCCCACAAACCGAAAAAAGGTTAACACTTTCTCGATTAAACCCCTTTGTTCTGTCAAATGAAGTTCCTGTTGGGGTACGTATGCTTAACTTATTTTTGTGGCGTTTACAAAAGCCGTACAACCAGTCCTTTCCAGCGCTATTATTTAAAACGGAAAAGGAGTTTGGAACATTGTTTTGTTTGGCCAGCTGAAAAGCTAAGGAGCGAACATATTTTCTTGTTAGCTTCCAGTAGCGGGCCTCCATTTCAAGTAAATAATTAACCAGTTCCTGCTCCTGTTTCTCATTAAATACTGGTCTACGACCTAGTTTAACTCCTAGAAGTTGAGGTATGGGCTTTTGACTTCGAGACATTCGCTGTAGCGTTGTATGTGTGACGTCGTAAACTTTAGACGCCGATAAAATTCTCAAGTCACCTTTGCGCACAGCCTTTATCGCGGCCACCATATTAACCTGTTTCCATTTTCTAATTTCTCCCTTTTTCGGCATCTAAAACAAAAATCCTGTCTTAATAACTATAATATAAGCCAGGAAAAAATACACTAGATCTTTGGAGGGTAATGTGGTATTATACCACATAAGCCTCCATCAAGTGTACCACAAAGGCCGATTTCTGACTTTTTTAAAAACAAATTTATAAATTATCAAATAAGGTACATTTACAGAATTTTACAATATACTCTTATAACTAGGAAGCTTACCTTATCGAAATTCAACTTCTGATTAGGAAAAAATTCACTTGTGTGCTCAAACCAAACACGATATTTTACTGCTTGAAAAAAGTCGACCACTCCCGATCACATATTTTGCGTGACTAAAGGCCAAAACACAATAGCGCAGTGGCAGTGGCAGTGACAGTTTTTAAAATCAGCTGTTACTGCTAATATTGGCAGTCAATGCCGCAGCAAACACAATACGGCGTTGTCAGTGACTGCTTTTTTTGACATTCCCTTTTGTTTGTTTACATTTTTGTTGTTGCCTTTTAGGCTTCAGTGACATCAACAGATGTTGGCTGCGTTTCATTTATGTCAAATTCAGCATGCGAAGTTTGCTGCGATGAAGGCAGTGGCAGTGAATTTAGAATTTGGGCTAAACTGAGCAGTACTGCTAGCTGCCACTGCTGTATTGTGAGTCGCTTCATTGGACACCACACTTTCTAAAAAACAGCTGATTTCGAAAAACTGCCGCTGCCACTGCCACTGCGTTATTGTATTTTGGGCTTAAAGAGCAATCAGCTGCTTTTGCTTTACCATAGTGAAGCGTCCCTGTTTTTTTTAATTCACCATAAGTTAGGATGATGACACACGTGGCAAAGCGGCTATATGTGGAGATATGAGTCTGTACCACATTAGCCTCCTATACTACAATGCCCGAAGTTCCCCTATGTATTTTTAAAAAAACTATTTTTCAATTACTTGAGTATCTATTGCAAAATTGAATACTGACAAGACTAAAAAGTAGAAAATAAATAAAATAAATAAAATAAAATAAAAACTTTTTAATATATAACGCTTTTATAAATGGACTAAAAAGTAGAAAATAATATTTCTCAGTCCCACAGAATTTGTTTTGATAACTTTTGATTTTGAAATTTTAGCAAAAGTCATTATAAACAATTAATGACATTGAAAATGAAAAGCGTAGGGCGCATGTAGTACACTTGAATTGATGTCAAAAGTAACATATGTATGTATGTGGGCATATGAACAACGACCGCTTAAAATCGATATGAAATTTGTACTTTCGCTGTAGAATGTTATGTAGTTTGACTATTGTCAATCGAATGCTTTGTACTGCAGGCGTTCCACGGTTTTCGTTTTCAATGTCATTAATTGTTTATAATGACTTCTGCTAAAATTTCAAAATCAAAAGTTACCAAAACAAATTCTGTGGGACTGAGAAATATTATTTTCTACTTTTTAGTCCATTTATAAAAGTGTTGTATATTAAAACTTTTTTTATTTTATTTATTTTTTCTAATTTTCAATATTTGACGTGGGTGAATCCAAATAAATTTTAAAATTTTCAATTTGAGTTTTACTTCAATATTTTAATAACACAAAAAACTAAAAACTCGAGAAAACCAGTTTTAAAGTTTTGTATTTACATATACTCCCAAGGGAAAAATTAATACATATTCAACTTTATCATTTGTTTCCGTGAGTTTACTATGCGCGGATGAACGTTTTTCCGGTGAATTTTTTTTCGGGTGATACTCAAAATAAGGCTGATTTTGTTCTAGTAAGCTACTGGTAATCGTTACAGCTACGAAACTTTCACACATCATAAGAATGAGCAGCTAATGTTCATTCTTGCATACTTAACCCGATTTTTGCGTTTTTGGGATTATGATACTTTTATAGTAAATGAGCGTTGCACATATATGTACATATGTATGTGTTAAATATATGTATTTATATGTTTTTATTGAAGACCGATAAGTTAAAAATTTTGTTTCACTTGTCGTAATTTCCTACTGGGTTAATCTTGCGAAGGAGTTCTCTTGTTCTCACCAACAAAGGCACAGTTTAACTTTTGCCGAACACTGATTTAGATTCACAAAATTGTATCTCTCGCATACATATGCATGTACACAATATGTTCATATTACATAAAGTAAAAATTATTTCGACTTCTATGCATGCATTTATTTTAAGTAATTAACCAATTTAAAGAACAAAAACGCAAAAAGCCGTCAGCATTTCGTTGTCTAACAAGAAAAACATCCACTTACATTGATGAGACAATTTCTGTTAAATTTATTTTGCCTCTGGCTGGGCTCTGTAAAAATTCGTTTGTCTCTGGCTGGCCGCCAGTGTGACCAGGTGAGCCTTTTCGAGGCTAGATTTAGCATTTAATTTTATGCCATAGCCTCAGAAATTTAGATCTGACTTCGTGGCTTTTTTCTGGCATTTTTTTTATTAAAATCGTCATAATAAAATTCGAACCGGAACTATAACAAGTAATTTTTAAACAAAATTCACAACCGACTTCAATTCTCCTATAAAAATTTAAGAGTACCGTTAATTTTTTCATGATCCAATGTTCGGATCTAAACAAAATTAGTATGGAGAGACACTACCTTTCCGATAGATAAATTATCCAAATCGGGTGACGTGGTCCAAAGTTATGCGGTAACATACATAAAACAATATACATATATATATATTCCGATGAATTGATAACCTTCTCCTTTTTTGAAGTCGGTTAAAAATAAGTACCTAAGCTTCCTAAAAACCTTCAATAATTCTAAAACTATTATTTACGTTGAAATATTACAATAGCAGTGCAAAGTTCTTTGAGAAAATACTTTCTCCGCTTTTTCAAAAAACTGTACTAAGAATGTTGCTTTGAAACGTATTTTTGCAAATTAAGTTTTGGCGTACTACTTGTGTACTATGATGTAAAAAATATTCAAATTTTTGCATTTTACTTATCCAAAATTTTTTTTTTGGCATATTTTGAATTATTTAAGAAGTTATTAGCGGAAAATGGGACTTGCGGAACTTATCGAGTTTTTAAGGAATGAATATACTGACTTCTTTTTAACTTCAATTTTTATATCGTATAACTTTTTTAACCTTTTTTAAAAACGAATTTAGCTTCGCTTTTTGTGATCATCTGGTCACACTGCTGACCGCTCTTAAAATGCGCTTCGCCAGTTTTGTTGGTATTTGACAATTTCCACGCTGATTCGTTCTTGGTCCTTCTCTATACTTTACGTTCTCTGTATAATGGTAGTAAATGACAGAATGAATTACAACAAACAAATCATTTTGACATAATGCAAACCTTAAACGTTGCGACCGTTGGTTCACATCGATCCACAATCAAGTTGGACATTTTACCCACAAACATTGCAATTTTGCGAGCAGTGTTATTATAAAATCTCATGTTTACAATTTCATATACTACGTTTATACGCACGTATTATTTGCAAATAACAATTTACAAAATGGTAAACTTTCCCGTATAAACGCTGAGTAAATTTTTTATTTGCAAATAACTAAATCACACAAATAAGTATTGACTAGTGGTACTATTTGCAAATAAGCGCAAGACGCCGCCATTCTTAGGTTTATTTTCTTTTTCGATGGTTATATTATTGCCTTGTTATAATCAAGACGTTGGCATTTTTAACTTTATTTTCTTTTTCGATGGTCATATTATTGCCTTTTTATAATCAAGCAATATTAAATAAAAATTTTTCTCCGTCGAATAAAAAGTTAGGTATTTGCAAATTATAGGGGTCTTCATCTAAAGCGATAAAGGGATAAATTGTTTAAATTTATCAGTTTATCCGCATTCTTTCATGAACGCACCTTGGTAAATAATTGCACAAAATTGTTTATTATTTAACTTATATGGCTAGTTACGTTCTTACCTCGTCCATTGTGTTCATTTGCTTTTATGTGTTCGTAGCAAAAACGACTACCTGGCAACCTGTAAGGGTTGAATTTTGCCGAAATTTATACATTTATCCACCAAAGTCGTTTGATAAAGTGATAAACTTTGGTTAAATAGATTTCCATACAAGGTTTGACAGTTCATTTATCAAAATGATAAACTTATCACATTATTAAGTTTATCAAGAGTTTATCACTTTTAATGAAGACCCCTTATTTTTTATATAGTGTCGGCTTACATTTATGAAACTCAACAAAAGCACGTACATACATATTTCAGCTGAGTTATCCGTTTTGGGTTATCTAGTAAACAAAATAAACGCAAAAAGAATGAGTTTGTACAACAGGGCCATTAATGTAGCGCCGAGTTGTACAACTTGCCAGAAAATCAAAATTGTTCGATCTTTCACACAACCAAGACACAAATTCATTCAACAGGCAAACAAACGGTGCAATCTAGAGCAAAACATCACCAAGTTGAACCAACGGTCGCTACGTTTATGGCTTTCTTTAAGAAACACCGGGGCGAAAATTTCAACTGCTCCTGTCACCCTACCTTATATGAGTTCGCCTTTGATCATCCTCACTGGCAGTCTCCACAGGAGAAAATTTATTGCGCCCAGCTGTCATTTTGGTCGCTACATATAAGTTATATCAGTGGCAATACTTGTGTGGGCTTTTTATATCTTGATATAAGCATTTGTAAGATAGCTTCGAAAACGTATTTTTGCCGGATTTAATCGCTTAAAAAAATTTAGAAAATAGGCTATTTTACATCCAAATACATAATTACAAATATTTTAACAGGAAACAGCTCAATTTTTGCTTTTATATTAAAATAATAATGATTTTGTAGCCACGAAGTTTTCGTGCAAATGAAAATGTAGCTGTCAAACTACCAAATTTCCGGCAATAGATGGCAAGATATAAGCTCTGATATATATTGCTCTCGAAGAGAAATGAGCGGTCTCCATTGGCAAATCATATTCTGACATATGTATCAAGATATAAACTTTATCCAGTGGAGACGGGCAGTCACATATGTTCATCAGAGTATAACAACGAAAGACGAACTCATACAAGGTGATAGCGGGAGCACAAAAACTACTCTAGAAAATTATGCGCACAATTACTACGTTTATACGCACGCATCATTGGCAAATAACAATTTCCAAAATGGTAAACTTTGCCGTATAAACGCTGAGTTAACTAAATCACGCAAATAAGTATTGATTAGTGGTACTATTTTCAAATAAGCGCAAGACGCTGCCATTCTTAGGTTAATTTTCCTTTTCGATGGTCATCTTATTGCCCTTTTATAATCAAGACGTTGCCATTTTTAACTTTATTTTCCTTTTCGATGGTCATATTATTGCCTTTTTATAATCAGGCAATATTAAAAAAGAATTTTGCACCATCGAATAAACAGTGAGTTAGGTATTTGCAAATTATTTTTATTTGCAAATAGCTTACGTATAAACGTAGTAAATGACAAACATGAACAAATGTACACTGAAACCCGCTTAAGTATTTACATATTTTGAAATTCAGTGGCAGCGCAACACACCTTCGGCAAAAAAACTATAAAAAAGTAACGGTAATTTTTAGCTACTTGAAACACTTGCAGAGCTATTTATGAGGAAAGTAAAGTAAAAAATGAATGGGTTACCTCTTTATACATCGTTCATTTAAAGCATTTTTCTTTAAGCTTATTTGACCCCAAAACGTTTCAATATTTTCGATCAATACGATCACAATTTCAAAGCTGCCACCGCATACATACATAAATATTTTCTCTTTAACATGTATCAAAATTTGTACTACGCGAAAAATTTAAGTATCTCGCGAAATGAGCGAAAAAATAAAGCGTCTTCTTTGCACAAACACGTATCACTTTTGAAGTATATGGATCAAAACGGCAAGACTGGTTGGTGGCATGTTTGATGGGTTGCCGAAGTCATGATACTGTATTTCAAAAACAATTCAACGACTTTTGCTTGTTTGAAATGAAGCATTGATATGCAAGAATGATAGTAGGTTCATTCCTTATCTTTTTGGACTAAAATCTGAAAAGTGTCAAAATGCCAGAGCGTAAGCAAAATGCGCTCACTAAAAGAGAATAATAGGAAAAGTAAAGGAACGCAAAAAACCAAATTTTTAGTCCAAAGAATGCCAACAACAAAACTAACGTCAAATAAGAACAGAAATGTATGTACAAAACACATTCACACAAGCACAAGCACAATAAACACTTGCTATATCAATTATTTTTTGCCTCCTTCCAATTTCAATTCATTTCTTTTACTTTTTAGATTATTCTCACTTTTAGCGTATTCTTTAATTTCCGTTAATTTAAATTCAGTTGAGTTTGACACTTTTCAGGATTTTGCCAGAAAAAATTCTTCTGACTAAATCTGACTACTTCGGACTGATGAGAGTCACTCTCACTGACTGTTGCTCTCTCATTTTTGCTGTCATTTCCGAGTTAAGGAACGCTTTTTGGACTAAATCTGACTACTTCGGACTTTTTCTGACTATTTCTGGGAGATAAGGAACGCTCCTAGTATACAAGATTTCGCCTTTGAGAGAGGATTTTTGAGCGTAATTTTTGCGTGACGTCATCTTGGTGCAATTGCGAGAGAGAAATGCCAAAACGCATAGAAAAATATGTAAACAATGCAGAAAAATATGTTAATATTAATATTACATGGGGCAATTTTGCAGGAATCAATAAATATACAAAGATTGATGAATTAGGGACACGTTGCAATAATTTTGGACGTATTGCCCTTTAGGTAAGTACGATTTTTGGCACATGAAAAAATGGATGTATTAACAGTGTTTGCAATTTCATGCATACCAAAAGGAAGGTGTGCAGCAAAGTGAATTTTCGTACTCGTCTCAAAGCACACATTGTAAAAAGCCATGCAGAGTGCATATTTATATTTGTGCACGGTAGCCAACCACCATAAACTCCACAGCTGTTGACTCCACAGTTTTGATTTGACGACTTTTGTACCATTTCCGAGAGGATGCATGAGTGTGGCTTCCTTGGAAACAAATATTCTATGTTAGTAAAACATAATTTAAGCTGAACTATTAAATGTATAATAATTTGGGCACTGTTTTTTATTAGATACGTAACAGCGCGGTAAGATGCCGCTTCAATTAGCGCCTGGCGACCTTATCCACTGGTGCATTACCTCATACCAGCACTAAAAAGAATCAGATACTAACAAAAATAGTATCTATTTACTATAGAAACTGCTTTTGTATGGATGCCATTGCCAGCAAACTAAACCAGCAACTGTCTACATTCAACATGGAAATATACCCTGCAAAAAATGGGACTAATCCGGGATGACTCCGGGAGCAATCGCAAAGGAGCATGCGACTAATACCACTTTTGATCGCTTTTGTTCGGGCATGTCCTATGAAGAGACTAATTGTTCACATTTATACCCGAAAGGGTATAAAAAGCGACTAGTCACTTTTAAAAAATAAAAATAAAAATTTTCGCCAGCTAAGATTCGAACCGGGGTGCTCAGTTTTGTTAGGCGAATACTCTCTCTGTGTGCCAACGCCGCACATGAAATTTCATTGACTAAGAGCGTACATATCATTAAATCGTGAATAGTACCCGTTAGAGATGAGTTGGGGACTAATTGATCTCCAATTATACCCACAAGGGATGAGTCGAGACTAATTGACCTCCATTAGTACCCGTATGAGACTAGTTGGGACTAATTAATGCCCAATTGTACCCGATTGAGAGTAATCTCGGAATACTCTCTTTAGAGATTAGTCGCACAATTTTTTGCAGGGTACCTACTACAATTCACTAAGGAAAGGCCAACATAGTTCCATGTAGAAGCTCATAGGTAACACACACAGCACAAAGCTCGATTTGGTGTTTAATGCATCTCCTCGCCGATCAACAATTGCACCAAGATGACGTCACGCACACAGCTGATTCTGTCAAAATCACAAAGAGCGGATTAGCGATACCGCGATAGGCGCAATCTCTATTTCTCTCAATCGTGATCAGGGATGCCGTTTGGATCTAAGTAGATCCAATTGGATACATTTTTAGACGAATTTTTGCGGGATACTTATTTTTTCCTATCAGTATAAATGTGGATACTTTTTTAAATCGGCCAAAATTTTATATTTTCTACAAAGTTTTTTTCGTTCAAAAATAGATTTTCATTAATGACGTTTTCTAAATGTTATAAAAATCGCTACTTAAGCGTGAAATTAGAGCGTTTTATTTTTTGTGAATGAAGCAATGAACATATGAAGAGATTTCACCAAAGCAGTGTAATAAGAGCTTTAACAGACGGCAGCGTTGATCCGGATCAACTCGGGAATTAACTGCAGTTAATCCGGATTAAGTCCCAGTTAATCCCGATCAACTCGGGAATTAACTACAGTTGATCCGGATTAAGTCCCAAATAATCCCGATCAACGCTGCCGTCTGTTTAAGCTTTTAGGCGCAATTGTTTAGTTAGCTAAAAAAGCAAGATCTTAATATAATAATAATAATAATGGTTTGGCGCTTACACATACGTTAGTGTTTGGCCGAGCTTCTCCTCCGATTTGTGGCGTGCGCCTTGATGTTGTCACACAAAGATCTTAATATATGTATATAAATTAAATATATCTCTTTCATATCACATATCTTCATTTGTTAATATAAAAAGAAAGAAGATCTCAATGTAGTTTAAAATACACTGTTTAAAAAACTAAATTTGATTT